>NW_015090830.1:25513795-25678770 GCF_001431845.1 Calidris pugnax | reverse complement strand
TGCATATTCAAGTAATGGCTACGCACAGAACCATGAAAAGCCACAGGCACGAGTAGAAGACAACTCCCAGGACTGGAGAGCACATTTTCCTACAGTGATGGGATCCAGCTTTCCCATCACGAGGACTGACCATCTCAGTAACGGTTCACACAAAGGAGACGCTCTTTCAGACTTACTTTGCAAGTAACAAGAGTTGGTTCATTATGGAGGTGACCTTATAGAGACTGACCCAGTATCGGTGCGTCTTCCAGGGCCTTCCTTGCTTGACAGCACCAGCATTTCATGGGATATTCAAAATGCCACCTCAATAGACCCTCCTAACACGTTTGATCTTCTCACATCTCTATGAGAGCGGTGGGTCCCACAGTACCAATCCATAGACCCACTTGCAGAGCTGGATGCTCCCCTCTTGTTTCTCAGGTATTTAGCATATTCTGCAATATTATATTTTTATTCCACATCCGCTGAGGCAACAGTCAGTGCAGCACGGATTTCCTCTGTGCGTGTTTGGCACCACATCCAGATGCACTCCTGAACAGGTCCTGATGTTCATACAGCACTTACAAGCAGCAGACTGTGAAATGAGCTTTGTATTAAGACTTGTTCCTTTAATTGTGAAGAAGTCCAAATGCCGCTTAATTGAGTGTAGAGCTGCTGTGGTGTTCTCCAAGGACTCCAGGTCCCTCATTCTTCCTCTTATGAGAAGGCAGTTATTCTTTTTTTTGTCTTTTTTTTTTTTTTTTTTGCGTGTTTTAAAGCATTCACAGGAGAAGGAACTCAGCCTGCAGTGCATTTCTGAGCTCAGTCTGACATGCCAGCAGACAAGAATAAGTTAAATAGTAAATGGAGAGGACTTTTAAGACTGAAGGAAAAGGGCATCCTTCCAGAATACTCTAATGCCGGTGTGTGCCTAAGCACCAAAAGAAGATTTTTAGAAAAAGTCACGAGAAAATGATTAGAATCGAAAGTATTTTCTTGGCATGGGATCACCAATAACTATCTTCCTTTGCGGAGCATAAGTTCTAAATAAGAATTCAAATGCTAATTTAAATATGCATTACAAATATATAAATATCTTTTTTCTATTAATTGTAAGATAGCCTACATGGCACTTGTCACCACCAAGTGAGAGAGGCAAATAGGAGAGCGTAAAGAACGAAGTGTGATGACCACTAGAAAAATATTGTGATACATCTGGGAAGCTGACTGGATCTGCTAACCATTTCGGTCACTCCGGAAAAAATGTAAGACTCCGTCTTTCACTGCTTTCACTCTAATATATGTCCTTGTGATAGCCTACCACGTTTTCAAATGCATTCTGAGGAAAGCGAAAAATATTGTGATACATCTGGGAAGCTGACTGGATCTGCTAACCATTTCGGTCACTCCGGAAAAAATGTAAGACTCCGTCTTTCACTGCTTTCACTCTAATATATGTCCTTGTGATAGCCTACCACGTTTTCAAATGCATTCTGAGGAAAGCCCTCCTGGCTATGCTGTGAAGTTTGGCAGATGCTGTCAGTTGTGTAAACTACCCTGACTGTCACCGCCGAGGAGCAAGCCTACAGTGGGTAAAATAGACACCGTGTCACCGTGGTAGCTATCACACCATCACTGGAGGACAGAGGAGGAAAAGGTCTGCTTTCTTCCAAGAGCTCATGCACTTCCTACAAACAGATGGCCCATCTAAGCATAAGCAAAGAAACAGAGGAGCCAAAAACCTCTTGCAAAACAGAAAGAGCTGGCAAAAAAACCCACCCAGGTGTGAAGCAGCACCCTCCCAGAACATCACAAGGCCCAAATGACCCTGACCCACGTGAAAAGGTCTGCTTTCTTCCAAGAGCTCATGTACTTCCTACAGACGGATGGCCCATCAAAGCATAAGCAAAGAGACCAGAGGAGTCAAAAACCTCTTGCAAAACAGAAAGAACTGGCAAAAAAAACCACCCAGGTGTGAAGCAGCACCCACCCAGAACATCAGAAGGCCCAAATGACCCCGACCCATGCGCACTTTGGCTGCATCTCTAAGCTTCCCACGCCTCTGTAACCTGGCATCCCCCTGGATGCCTCAAACTTTCTGGAGACACCAGAGCTGCAGCCGACCTCGCCGGCATCCCCGACAGTACTGATGCCCAACTTTGCAGGAGACAGAGGCTAAATCAGAACATTCAGCCCTAATATTCCACAGCTAATACAAGGAGGTACTCAACACACCAACATTTCTTGCTTTCCTTGTTTACTTCACTCATAAAATATGCAACTTTCTTGACCTTAAGTACACTCCTTAGGAGTGTTCAGGCTGAAAGAAGCTCCACACCAGCCAAAAATAAGCATGGTTGACCTTAATAACTACTTTCCTTCAATCACAAGGGAAACACCAATGCTACACCATGGTGTGCATCACTTTTCCTTAACGCCTACATTTGCAGTGAGAGAAATGTGCGAGTTAACCCTTTCTTTAACTAATCCCAAAGCTTACAGATGTGAAGCAGGGTCCTTAACAGCCCTTCAGGTTTCTTTTCAAGGGGATGCTTGTGGGATAACGCGAGTCACTCAGACTTTCCACTACATCGCAGAAACGACGCTCGTGCCCGTTCCCACTATTTGTGTTTAAATATAAAACAGCCCTCAACTTTCCAGCAAGCAGTTTCCTGTTTAACAAGTATTCAAATGAAGGGCTGGGTAGGTTTTACCAAGCACGTTGGCAACACTGGAGGTGCACAGGTGTGTTTAAATATAAAACAGCCCTCAACTTTCCAGCAAGCAGTTTCCTGTTTAACAAGTATTCAAATGAAGGGCTGGGTAGGTTTTACCAAGCTCGGTTGGCAGCACTGGAGGTGCACAGCTCGGAGACTAAGCAGCAAACAGCAGGTAGATGGGGCAGGGTGATGCTGCCCTTCCATGCCTGCTGCAGACGGGGCTTGCTGGCAGGTTGTCTGCCCAAAAAAGTGAGGAAAGTGCAGAAACGTAAAGTCAAGAAGACCACATGGCCCAAAATGAGTCTAGGGAGAGGAGCAGCAGACCTCCTCCTCACTCTTTTCGAAACACACAGCTAATGAGAGAAGCTGCCTCGTTGCTCTGACACCCAGAAGTAGCTGGATGGGAATAAAATGCCACCCTTTATCTTGCTGCTCCCTATTAACTGGGGGCATTGGCTTCCGAACCGGCCCCTGAACTGCGCTAAATAGGCAGGGGGAGGTGGACCTTAGGCCAAAAGGGACAGTAAATTTTGGCTTGTCAGGGTGAGAGTTTTCCCTGTTTCTCACTTTTATATCCAGTGTGATTTCTGTGAAGTCTGCGAAATTATGCCAGATTTAAAGACGTGCTACTCGCAGCAGAATTTCTTCTTTACTACTTAATACTGATTCTTCTTAATTAATTCATTATGCCAGGACCAGAAGCATGCTAGGTGCCTATAACATTCTCATCTACTTCTCTGTTTCTTATAATTTTATTTCATACTGCAAAAATATTTCCTGTAATTGGACCTCTGGATACCTATTGACTTTCCATAAAACTGGCTGAAAACTACCACTCCGTTATTCTTGTATTTTCACTGATATTTATTCAACTGTAGGTTCCTCAATGTTTTAATTGGTTACAGCAGCTCATATAAGGCAGAAAACATTCTTCCAATGATATTTCCTCTCAAGGAGGTTACTGCACTGGGATGAGATCATCAGCCTTGTTAGAAGTGTATGGAATTCAATCAAATGCAAAATATATAGCACCATACTAATTGTCTGTATTGCAGGGAGAGAGCGCAAGCATCCACTTAATGTAAATAATAGGAGTAGTAAAATGGCAAAAAAAAGACCAGTCGAAATTAAGATAAAGTGTCAGAAATTCTGGAATTGAAATGAGATGCAGCACAACACTAACACAAAATGGGTATGGTTAATTATTGCATTCATCACTATAGAGTCTGCACAACTCACCACCTAAATGATTTGCCATTCAACATCCCAGAAGGCAGAGCAAGATTTTTATTCCATGTCACTACAACAAACTTAAGAAGCTGGGAAATAAAAACCTGTAATTTGAGAAAGCAGCCATCGATTCCACTTGTCTCTGAGTGGGTTTGGTGCTTTTTTGGTCAGGTATTAGCAGTTCCTCTTTACATCACTGAAAGCAAACCACTTGAGATACTAAAAAACCAAATGAGAGTCCAGAACTCTTGACAACATGGTCTGAACTTGCAAGACAGCAGAAACTATGAGTGGACTTGTCTTTAGCTCATTTTGCAGTCAGAGGGGACTGGGAACTGTTTAAAATCAAGACGCAGTAAATTCTTTACCACTGGTTGCACAGACCTACAAATAAAATTCTGATTGCCTACAGCCTTACCATGCCATTCAAAATTTTGTTGGGCTAAAATCTTTGTGTAGCCATCTGATTAAAATGCATCAGAACCATTGTGCAAGGGGAAAAAACCCCAACCTTTAAAGGTGTATTGTTTAAAATCCCTCTTGCCCTCTGTTTTAAGTTTCCACAGGCTGAGGTGCTGTTGCTCCTGGCCTGGCTTATCATGGGAGGCCTTCCCATGACAACTTGTAGCCTTGATGGTTCAGCAGATGGAAACTCTATGTAACAGGGCACCAGAATTCACATTTCACAGAGGATTTGGCCGGGAGGCTGATTGACATATATGACTTCACTCTCAATCAAGAGGGACTTGCTTCCAACCCGTAAAAAAAAAGAAATAAAGTGCTTGGTTGCCAATGAAATTGCTTCGTTGATTCCTACATGACAGGTAACTCGGACTAGATTGCTCATTATGCTTTGAAGGATGTATTGTGGTCATACCTTTAAGCTCGCTGACTGGCTGATAAACTTTGAGGTTAAGAAGTTCGCTATTATCTCATGCTCTAGGAGAGGGGGGAAAACGTGCTGATGGAGACCTGCTGGCCTCATTACAGCGCCGTGGGGTGAGCCTGCCTTCCCTGGGGGGCTGTGGAAGCTCGCTGGCCTGGGCTTGCCTCATGAGAAGGTTACAGCACGGCCAGGATCCCCTGTGCCACGCTGGCTGCTGCTGCTGGGGACAAGGAGGCTCGGCTCCGTGTTAGGCTACAAGCTGCTCCAGGGGTGGAAGAGATGCTGGGGAGAGGAGAGAGGGGGTCAGGCTCTGAAATATTTGCTGTCTGTGGTTAAAAAAATAGCAGTAATGTTTGCTTTCTGAGCTCTGGCAACGAGTGCGGAGTTATACTCTCTTTTAGGTATTAAGTTCTTAACCAATAAATGATGACAGATACCTAAAAGAGAGAGATGGAAACCACACATGACAATTTTGAAAATGAACCCTTCTTTCTCTTGCTCTCAGATCAGCTCTTTTGGAAACAGCGTCACGGAGTTTTTGGCTATCCATTCAAACCCACCGTTTTTGACAAAACCATTTCCTCGCACGAGGCCCCGGCAGCCCATACCAGAAGCCCTTTGGCTCGTAGCTTGAGGCTATGATTAAGAGAGCCTCGGTCACAGCTCAGGGGCGAACTGCAGCTCTTACCCTTCCTGCCTTCCAGCTGTGTCTGCTCAGACCTTAACCTGCATCTGCTCCCTTGAGGTGGCACCAGGCAAGGCGGCACCTTGTACCCCTGTCTCGTCACACGTTGCTGCCTCCGTAGCCTGACTTACCTTCGGTGGCTGTGGTTTTGGGTGCCGTGACAATGGCAGTCAGGAAACCAGGCTGGCTTTCTAAACCAGAGTTTGTTCAAAATCAAAAACATGAGAGAGAAAAAGAGATGCTTAACAGCACATCGGTACAATCTACGTGCACCTCCCTCTTTTCCTGGAGCTTTGTCACTCCCTTGAGAGGGCCCCAAATCTCTCTGCAAGATGTCCTTCTAAAACTCCTCAGCAGCTGTCTCTACCTCCACCTCATAGAAGAGGCTTTCTAAGCTTTCAGCAATCTTTCAAAAACTAGGTTTTCAACTAAGCAATCCATGTCATGCTTTTTCACTAGAGTCAAAAACCATGATATATCTCTCCAGCTTTGCTTACTGCCCTTTCAAGCATAAACCAGAGCTTGCATCTTTGGAGATGACGTGCTGGATCCGCAACCGCTCTTCCAGCAGTCCCTGCTGCATTCAATGGCACGTAGGCATAAAAGAAACACCGTGATAACCTCTATGATATACCAAATCCAGTTCATTACATAAATTATCATAGTCCATAATGTTGGTTATTATAAATTAGCTTCACATCTGCTGAATTATCCCTTTGGACAATAGATACAGGGGACCCTAGAAAGATTCTAAGATTGTTAACTGAGTAATTAGAGACCATGTGGCATTACAGAGAGTGAAAGAAAATCCATCAAGGAAAAAACATGTGGATTTAGAGAAGGAAAAAGCAAAGATAGAACCAGTATAATTAGGAAAGTTACCTACATCGGGAATCTGAAGTTAACTCCATTGCTTTCAATGATGCTACCAGTGAAAAGGTACTGGTTTGCATATATAGAGACAGCAATTTTTCTATTTGTACATCAGACCAATAAAATATTAGATTGTATCATTCCTTCCTCAAATAAATCAGAAGCTTAAGCTATTTGGTTTTGTCTGCCCATATGAGAGAGATCATCCGTCTTAATGAACTAAACGCAATCCATAGAAAATCTTGAAAATACCCACAGCAATAGCAGCAGCCTGTCCTCGCACAGCATAAAATAAATGAAGAAATCATCTATTTGAGCAGATAGACCGCAAATAAGCCTGTTTGATAGCTTTACATACAAGTCTTGGCTATCCATGCACACTGTTGCTCTGGCAGACTCTGGGGGCTTCAGAATGGGGCCCTGCTAGATGATCCCTGGATATTTAGAGACAGGGAACATGAGAAGCAGTTTCTGAAATGACACCTATGCCAAGCGCCTCTGGTCTTACCCATTTCTCTGGCTAGTCTGCAGATCCACAATATTACAGCTTTTAAAATGCTCTTCTCTCCTTTGCTGCACCAGAAATAAAAGCAGCAGGGAGAACCGTGAGACCTGGCTGCAGACAAAAAAAAAAAAAAAAGGGCTGAGGGGGAAAGGAAACCAGTGGAAAATACAGAAGCTTTTCCCTTTATCATTCATTTTCACTTGCGATGCTGGTGTTACCAAAGTAATGCCATTTGCGAGTTGACCCCTTCCCTTTACATTTTCCGCCTGCAATATTTCTAGCCTCAGTCCGGAGGCTTTTGTGAAATGTTTCTGTTTTTTCACAAAGGCCATTGTGTTGTGCGTGCTGGGGCATGTACAGTACCTTCTGGCTTGGTGAACCCGCGCCTTTCCTTTCCGCACGACAAAGGTAGGAAGGAGCCTGCCCAGGGACCAGGCTGCCCCGCTGACCTGCCGGTGCCACCAGCCACACAAAAAAACCCTTTTCCCTGCGAGCTGGATTCCAGGGACCAGCTCCCTGCCAAGCCATTCGCTACGGCCACACGCTGCCACCGGCGTTTAATTATACCCTTCATCACACAAAAGCAGCTAATTCAGGCCATAAATCACATCCCGACATGCAAACTTCTGGCGTCTCGTTTCGTTTTCGCGTGAAATTATTTAACGCGGCCGACTTTGAGGTGAGGAACTCTTTTATGTTGTTGATGTTTAGAGAAAGATTAATAGATTATTTGTTGCTGGTTTAATAAATGCACTCCACAAACTGCAATCAACTGTCTCCTATTCATTTCACAGCTCCTAATTGGCTCGGGGTACAGGTTCTGCTTCCAGTCTGAAGTGCCAAGCTTATGTTTATTAAAACATAATTACCTTAATGTAATTGTTTTGAATTATTACATCTCCATTAAGTAGGACATAGTTAAAACAAATAAAAACATTCCTTGATCAGAGCTGATTTTCTAACTAATTATGGAAATGACCAGAGGAAAAAAGACCACAAACCCCACACTTCAAATTAGGTTGCTTTCCTCATGTCAATTAATCACAGTCTTTGTACACACATTAGGGCTGTACTGAAAAATTATTTTTTTACCTATAGTTTCTACATCACTCCACAAACTTCAAAATACACAAAATTTACTATTTTAGGGGCAGGAGTTCAGGGTCTGCCCATTGTTCCTAAAACTTTAATGGCAAAGACTGAATGAAATGAAGTTCTCATACTTTTTTGTCACCAAACTCCAGGCTCAGACGAACATCAGAAACCTCAAATTTGTGAAGAGTATTCAGCAAGGAGAGTTTAAGTATTTCAGTACATCAGGGTTCCAAAAAGCCAAAACTGGTTCCAAATATGTGCTTTGCAGTTTTCTCCTGTCTTTCGTAATGTACTTCCAGAGGCCAAATCTTTAATGGATTGGCAGGAAAGGGGAAGAAAAGAAGATGACCAACTAGGCTAGAGTTTGAACTGTTTAAAAATTGGCTTGCAATGGTGCAGTTTGAACTAATTTCTAATTTCCAGGAAACTCATCTGACCAAATTCAATTGCTTTACATAAATTCCACCTTCCAGTTAGACTATTTTTGAGGGCCTGGATGAATCTTCACTTGCACAAAACCTCAGGAGTAAGATTCACAAGCCAGCCTGGCTTACTCCCATGATGGATCCAGATCACTAAGACTTCCAGTGCTCTCGGTTTCTCTGGGTAGAGATGACCACCCAAAGAGAGGGGATACTGTCACTTTAAAACATCATTTTTTTTTACTGTCATTTTGCTACAACCTTTGCTCTTCTCTGCTCCCCAAGCTACAAAAGCAAATTTTACTCTTCCTATACCCAACAGCTCTTCCAGAACCATACCAGTGGCATTTTAGATACTAGATGAGTTCTTCACATTGCAGAGACAATAAATATTGAGCAAGAAAAGTAGACTTATGAGAAAAAAAAATCTTATCTGAACAGCATCACACATTCAGGGGTTCTGGGAGCAGTGTGATGGGGCTGGCACTCTTCAACAGGGACACCAAGCAGAGGTCCCAATTCTAGCCTAGCTTTCTTTTCCTGGGGCCTCTGTTCACACTGAAGATGGCACTATGTAGCACTACCGTAAAGCAATCTCAATTGTTGTGATTTCAAGTCTGCCAGTGCTCCTGATTTAACTACAAAGTTCTCAGTATTCAATTTTTTAATTAAAACTCCAGGTCCTGGGTTTTCATCTGCTTACAGCCCTCATGGGTATGGAGAAGAGCTTTGAACACTGATCTGCAAGCCACCCTGAAGTATAAAAGCAAAATAATTTTAAAAAGCAAATAAAAAGAAACTCATGCTTGTTTTTATTAAATCTTACGATCATTAAGTGAGTCCCATGATTTTTCAAGACCTGATTCATGTGTTTTGAACTTCAGGGTGTAGCCAAAGAAAAACTATGAGTTAGGTCTCCCAGGTTGTACAGTCCACTGAGCTGCATCACAAACTCAGCTGCGTGGCCCCTGTGCACATCTGGGAAGCCGAGGGGTGACTCAGAGTAACTTAAGAGTGAGCCATAAAAGTTATCTAGAAACCTTCCAGAAGTGGAAGGTCAGCAAAGGAGGGGTCAGTGCTTAAACCCAGCCGCAAGAGCATTCTCTTTGGCAAGGGGTAGAGCAGCTGGGTGCTCCCTGGACGGAGTGCTGTGAGCTCGGCAGAGTCTTGGAAGGAAGTTCTTTGTGAAATGAGTTTGCCAGACCCAAAGGGTAAAGGGTAGTGCTCTGTGCTCACCACTGCTGCAGCAGCAGCAGGGGGTTTCCAGGGTGCCTCCTTGCCATCCCCACAAGCAGCGTTCCCAGAGACATCTCCCATCCCCAGAGACAACGTTCAGGAGCTGCATCTACTCCACCAGCTCCACAGCCCTTGCAACGCAAGAACCAATTTCCACATTTGGGCACCTCTAAGTTATTACCATCAAGAAAGAAAAGATTAAATCCTGACCTGTTTTGTGAATCGCGGTTTTGTTTCTCTAATCAACTGGGTTTTGTTTCTCCACTCTCTAGTCCTTGCCGAGTTGTTTGTCTGTTTTGGTCTCCTGCTTTATCTGCTCTGTTGCTGATGGTTTAAGCTTTGTAGCTGAGGAATGGTCTTTCTTACTCAGCATGTGCACGAGCACCTCCCTTGAGTGAGGCTACTCAGCACTAACACAATGCCAACAAATGGTAGTATTCTCTGTTCTGCAAACCGCAGTGCAACTTTACAGCCGCAAGAATCAAAGTCTTATTTAATATGGGGGATTTATCCCATTGCTGTCGCTTCACATGAAAAGCAGCTCTAGCCTTAGATCCTCGAGGGCAAGCCACACACCACCAACATCCACATCTTCTTGTGGCAAGCAATGTTGTTGCTTATGGCTACAGCCTGGAGCCCTCTTCTGCGCTGAATAAGCATGGGTCAGGAGGAACACCTGTATAATTAGTCACATCACAGCTGAGGGGCTACTGTACTCTGGCAAAGGTGGCAGCTGGCAGAGAAGTGTTCCAAAACACTTTGTTAAGCTTCTTCCAGCCCTAATTTTACAAGGCCATAGGGGAAAAAGGTTGGCTGAGGGAAAGATGTGGACTCAGTGACCTGGCCTGGGTGGTCTGTAGCAGCTCCCTGGCCTGAGGTTTGACATCCCTGTGACACATTTGAGCACTTATCTTTTCAGGAAGCTTTTCAAAGATGTTAAGGAAGACTTACTGCGCTGCCAGAAGGGAGTTTCTAATGCCATTATCTGTGTACTCATCCACAAGCTTTATTTTCCCTCTCTCCTTTGCCCACAGTGGCGGGGGGGTGGGCAGATGCAGAGAGCATCCCGCAGCAGGCTGGAAGAAGCCCTACAGCCAGTGGGCTGGTGGAGTTGCCCCTCACAGGGAGAGGTGAACATCAAAGAGGGGCTGATGGGTTGGGGAAAGAGCAGTTGGTTTCCTGCTGGCTGCAGTGCAAGGGCTGTGGTAGGGCAGGTGAGAGAAGCAGGAGGTGATGCAGCAGTGAACATGGCACTGGGAGCAGATGAGCCAAGGGAGCTGCCTGCCAAAGGCAGGTGGCTTCAACAATGTGGCCAGAGAGCAAAAATCTATGGAAAAGGCTTTTATCTCCTGGATAAAAACCCTGCAGTGCTATATTCTTATCAGGTACCCATTCTATTCAGATAGGCAAAAAAATGCCAGTTACTTAGCAGGCTGTAAAGCTCTGGGCTCAGCTGGGGCTTTCTATGCAGTCACCAGTGATACCTGGAGAAACAATGAACTTCTACGTGTGCTTTGTGAGACACATGGATAGCTGCAACTCTAAGCATTTAAATATTGTAACTGCATGACCCTTAATACTTGCTGGAAAAGTCCTTAGCTCTCACTGACTCTGCCTGACCAAACCCATCAGTTAAACTTTTTGCAGAAAGCGGAAACTTTGGTTGCTTTGGCTTCAGACCCCATGGCATCTGAGCGACCTGCTGCCTGTGGGGTTGTGAGGACCACTCTGGAGAGCTGCAGCTGCTAAACAGCAAAACTGGCAAGATCTGGTGTAAATTCCCTTTAGAATAAAAAGGACAAGAAACGTGACCTCAGAAATTCCTCTGTTAGCTACAAGGCTGCGTGACTCTTGGAGAGGAATACATGGAGACGCTGGAAGGAGAGGGGTTTGAAATGGTACTTCCTTCTCCTTGTAGGGAGGGGATCAGCGACAAACCCCAGGGACCTGAAACAGCTGATGTTTTTGTGTCACTCTAAGTAAAACATAACATGATGAAATGCAGAGAATCTACTAGAGGATTTAGATGAAAAATAAAATTTTCAGCCTTCTGGAGATATAGCGACAGACCTTCAGACCCCAGTGCAGCAGTAGAAGTTCTCTCTAAATGAGGGCAAAACAGTTACAGTTTGCTATTGCTTTGCAGCACCTTTTGATAAAATATCAGAAAGCAGCCCTAAATCAAAGGATAAAAGTGTTCAAAGGAACAGGAATGGTCTGTATCCTCACATGTGCTGCCCAGAAGCTCCATAATGAGACAAAAACCACCATTTGGGCTATCCAAAGAATCTGTGCATTTGCCCACTTGCAGAAAACAGAAGAAAGAAGAAAAATATGGGATATGCCAGCTACTCATCATGACATTTTAACTTGAATAGCTTTAATTCAGCTTGCTGTAAATAAAAATAAAATTTCAGAAGAGGGGAAACCGAGGTTGGCATTTTGTTAGAGGTTTACACGGCCATTTGGTTATGTTACAGGCAGCCATTTCAAGAGCAGAGGTGGGGTACTTGGCGTTGTTTTATTTATTTATTCAGAAAAAAGGTGCTTTGAGAGTTTTGGTTGCACAGCTGCTGGATGGCTGGATGAGTGGTTTCCAACTGTTTGGGTCTGAGCACTCAGCTAACACTCTTCTGTACAACCATGGCTCTACACACTGACTCCTGAAGGACTGATGGTCAGCAGATAATGGTGTGAGGCAACAGGAGATGAGTGGATGTGCTGAAGGTCAAGCTGAGGCCTTGTAGCCCTGCTGGTGGGGCAGTGGCCAACCCCTCTGACATGGAACCCCACCTTAATTAGGGGAAAATCTATCCAGATTAGGCTACCCTGCCGGTTAAAGAAACAGCTTATCCCCTGTGTGCACCCCGCAGACAGCCTTCCAAATTATTTCTTCTATCTGTCCTAAATGCAGGAACAATGACTATTTTTCCAAAGAAGCTGTAAAATCGTACACTTCATAAAGACCCGTATCACTCTTGAATGGGGATGGTAAAATCTTCGCCAAGGTATATACAAATAGCCTAGCACCTTTTCTGACATCCATTATCCACGTTGACCAGTCAGGGTAACCCCTCCAGAGGCAGGCCAACAATAACATAAGGAGGTTATTAAATATTATTCATTACCTTCAGTGGAACAAAATAGAAGCCTACTTCTCAGTCTTGGTTCCAAGAAAACATTTGATAGGATCCCGAGGGATTTTTTTGTTCTTTACTTCAGAAGTTTTTAATTTTGGCTCTGAGTTTAGATCACGGATAAAAATGTTTTTCCAGCAAACTATGCCTTGGTGATAACAACTTGAAATCCCTCCCACCTTACCTCTTGATTTAAGAGTAATGAGGCAAGAATGCCTCCTCTCCTCCCGCCGTGTGTGCCATCCTAGTCATGCTCACCAGGCTGTGAGTAACTGCGAGGCAGCGATACCAGAACTCCTTCTTTCAGATTGTCTTGGAAAACTAACTCAGCACCTCCCAAAGCATGTCTCACTTACCCATGTCACAGCTAGGACTCAAAACCAATCTACCATAAATCAGTGGCCTTTTCTATTGGACCATTTTATTAAAAGTATATATAACCAGTGAAATCCTAAGTGAAATGGGTTTGAAATATTTTAGTGTAAAGAGTCTAGTAGAACTATGTCCTATTTTTCAAGAAAATATACCAACTCTGTTAAAAAAATATCACTGAATGCAGACATCTGGCAAAACTTTCTAACAACATTTGGCCTTATATACTTCTCAAACCCAAGCACTTTTTTTTAACCCTTCTTCACTCATTCGAAACCACAGATAAAACCATGAAACAAAGCAGAGAATTTCTGTGGAAAGCCAACCATCAAGATAAAGTATACTCAAAGGAACAACCTTTTCTACTTTCTCATTGAGTTAAAAAAAGAAGAAAGAAAGAAGAAATGAGCCAAGGCCATTTCGGATGGTAAAACCTTGCCCTCCAAGTAATTTTTTGCACTTTCCATTACTGATATTTTCCTCTTCTGAAATAAAATGCCCCTCCTCACTTGTGAAAACCCGAGCAAAATAACTGGGAGACTGATTAAGAGCTTGATACTGCAAATGTAAATCGACAGTAGCAGCTCACATGAATGAAGCTTCTTAGAGCTAGGATGTGTGCTGGCACAGCTCTCACTCACTGCACCTTACACATGGATGCCACAGCTTCAGCTGCATGCTAAAATGGTCCTTGGCTTACACATTCCTTTTAAACAACAACAAAGCAAAAAAAGTTAAGGCATAAGTTCTACTGGAGCCCATCAGCCTCAGTCAAGAGCAAACAGAGGCTTTTCTCGGCTGGTATTGTTCACTTCAGTAATATTTTTAAGAACAATAGGAGAATGAATATCCTCAAGACATGTTGCCTGATGTCTTGAGGATCTTTGCAGCATTATTTTTGGAGTCCAAATACCTTGCAAGTGGTGCAATGGAGGCCAGGAGCTGTCAGACTTGCCATCCCCCTGCAAACCAGCAGTTACAGGAAAGGACTGAAGACAAAAAGCTATCTTGGAGACTGTGCACTAACTGTAAGACTAGCTCCATCCCAGCTGACCATACGTTTCCATTACTGGAAACAAGCTCTAAATTGCCACTTGCAGAAACTACAGCCATCTCATGCTGCTTCTTAATCAATTTGTATCCGTTATGCAAACCCCAAATATGGGTGAGGTGAACGATCCAAAGGATGGCTTCAGGCCTGAGTAGTCATGATTGAGACAACTTTTCATTACCTATTAACTTGATTTTGATGGTCGTGGAAAGTATTTATACATGACATTATTGATATAAGTGATTCTTTCTAAGGTTCACTAGTTAACATACTCCAACTGTGACAGAACAAATACGTATATGGGGAGATTTCAGAGGATGAAGAGACAGCAGCACTATCTGCTTAGCTCTTGGCTTGGTCATAAATACGGTGGGATGTGACACTTCCAATACCACAACATGGTTTAGTCTCCTAAGCCTATGAAACAAGAAGTGTTTGAAACTGGTGCAGAATTCAGACAATTTATTTTAACTGACTAAATATTGGGCATCATGTTTCAATTTGTCAGTTTAGACCGTGTCCTTATCCAGTGACATTCTTAAAGAGGACAAACTGCCCAATGTGACTCACTTCAAGCGTTGCTAAGTGGGGTCCTGAACTGGGGAGCCTGGAATGACTAGCCCAGTGAGCTGAGGGGAACCCTGTCCTCTGTGGTCTGCAAGGCCATCCCTGGAGTCAGCACCATGCCCAGCTGACTTTGCTCTGCCTGGTCAGGAGTCCAGAAGCAGGGAGCTGATGGCAGCAGGCAGTTCCCCATCATTTGACAGCCCCCATCCTTACAGCTACTGGGACATCCACTACTCCAAAGACAACTTATCCACACACTCACTCCTTTCTCTGCACTGCATCCACTACATAACCCATTTACTTTTACCTTCTGGATCCCAACCTATGACTCTGGTGGTGTGATGACTTGGAAAGATATACAAGGATTTGGTTGAGCCTAATTAGGAATGGGATTAACTGTTACGTAGAAACCTTAATTGGTAAGATTTCAGATATAAAAGCAAGCAAACTTCTCTACTGAAAACAATAGTTAACTGCTCAGTAGTTTGGTTTTTTCAAATTACAGAAAGTAACATAACTCTAAAAGTGGATATCAAATTCTAAGAGGTAAATTACTTTGATTTATAACAGGTAAATCCAGAAAACCTGAAGTGCTCTCTATAATTCCACTGATGGAACCACTTTGTGGAAAGAAAACTGTATAAAACTGTGTTTCTACTGCCCTGAGGTTATCTGCAGAAGCAACCTTCGAGCATTACAGATAGCTCAACCCTGTGGAAGTGTATCAGCAGAAGCAGCAATCCAGATGACCTACATCTTAGCAGGACATTAATAGGAAGCAGCTACTAAATCTGTATATGCATCGGGGGACGGATGTATTATTGGTTTGAACACGGTTTCAAAGACCAAAGTTTCACCTCACCAATCAGAGAAAGGGAACGGGCAATTTCCCTTTGGAAACCTTCTGTGAAGTGATCTGTTTAGTGACTCGGTGTAGACAGCAGGCAGATCCATTCAAAAGAGTGCTAGAGAGGAGAATGGAAAAAGGCAAAGTTGAGAAGGGGGAGAAAAACAGTGAGCATTTTATGAAAGAACAGAACGTAAAAAATTGTTGAGGAAGGGGGGTGGTTGGAGGATAGCCCGTGCACCACAGTAACTCGGTTAGATGTCTCATTCCAGGGCGTGCGTTAGCTGGAGATAATTAGGAGCTGAAGTCTCCTCCGGCCAATCAGCCTGCAATTTATGGTATATTTAGCCATTCCTCAGTGATGAGGAGTCCTGGGCAGGCATTCTCAGAGAGTTACTGCCTTCTCTGCAGCCCTTACATCACCATCCAAACTCTGCAGTCATCATCTAGAAATTTATACCTCACAGCTAACTACTGTTTCTGTAGAGCAAACGCTACACTATTTCTTACCAAGAAGACAGCTTGTGATGATATGCAGCTTTTGAAAGTCTTGTGAGATCCTGTGTATATGATAATGCACTGTTGGCAGCTTGTCAAGGAGAGAACTGCAAAAGCAATCACATTGTTTCAAGGAGGAGACAACGATTAAAGTTTGGTTTCTGTGGCTTGATGAAGAACTGACAGACAGAGAAGAGAAAAATGATGAGGCTGAGTACATAGCTGATATTAAATTACCAACACTTCGTTTACTTATTCTCCAAACAACCACTTGAGATCTCTTACTTACTGAAACAGTTAAAAATAAAACCTCTAAGAACATTTAAAGCTGGCCACAGGCATTTCACAGAAGTTGGTGTTTCCCAGCTCCCTGTAAGCCATTAGGGCTTCCCTCCTACACCTTGACATGCTTCAGCTAAAAACAGCTGAAGGCACAAAGCTTTTAAACAAGGTTCTATTTCCATGATGCTTTTTTTGGTCTACAACTTTTCCACTGGCAATAGTGATGACGGGAGTGAGTGTAGGCAGGGGCCCAGGTAATTTAAACATCTGTCCCCGCTGAGAGCACATCTGCACGGGACACTGCTTGGAAGGCTGGTGGCTCAGGAAGCCCGTTGGCCTCCCCATTGTGGTGATGGGTGGAGGGGGTGTAACAGCCAGCAGACCGGGGGGAAACGAGCCTCAGGGCTTGAGGCATCAGTCCTGGGGAGCAGGTGAATCCCTTGGTCATATCGGCTCTGCCTGCAAAACAGGCACACTTTGATCCAAGGTTGGTATTCCTCAAATGTAACATTCCTCCAATGCTGGTGTATTTGTTCTCTTGTACAGCAGCCACGAGATACTGTGCCACATGCACACTTCTGCGTGGACAGACAGCCAGGTGTGAAGTCAGACTATTGTACAAATGCTGTCCTTAAGACCTTTGAATCAGACCCAGCAATTAAAAACACAACCGTCCTGTCTCTGATTAATATTTTTCATTAAATAATATTTTTGTGATACTGACCGGACAATACCTCCAAGTACACAGAAGACCATCACCAAAGTTGTTTTTAAACACAGGCGATTTCAGATCAGTTTATCTGCTTCACTGTATTAAGTAACATTGCTGACCTTGCTGTTTTGCTAGTTTAGCCACGGAAGTCACCTGATTTGAGGGATGTTGCAAATATTTCCTGAGTTACCCCTGCCCTAACTCATGCCCCAAACCTTTTTCTAAACCTCTAAGGAAGGTGAAGGTGAGTTCCAGCTGTGGCAAAGAGGGTGAAAAGGAATGGACACTCTAGTTTCTAGATTGCTCTATCACCTCTTCATCCCTTATGACTAGAGAGCACTTCTCCAGCAGATGTGGCAGCTGTGCCTTCTTCCACATGCTCAGACTAAGCAGAAGGTAGATGACAAATGGCTGAGAAACCATGGATGCAGATGCTTTGCTTGGCCTGACCAACTGCTTCTCATGTACTTGCTCTGAGACTCTCCAAACCTCCCAACACAACTGATCTGGCTGAGGAGATAGAAAAGGAGGAATGTGGGGAATAGACACAGAAGAAGAAGGATGGAGGTCATGAAAAGAAACAAAAAGTGTGGGAGAGGGAAAAAGGCAGAGGGAAATAGGAAGAAAAAGTATTAATACAGTATAATATTCAACAAGAAGGAAAAGTATGTGGAGGGAGAACAGACACTGGAAAAAACCCAAGAAAGGAGAAGAGAAGGATGTGATGACTTGGCAAAGAAGGTAAGCAACATCATCAAAAGCAGCAGATTTCTTATTTTATCTTCTAGAAAACTACTGCCAAAATAAGATAACACATGCATTAATAATGGTAACTAGAGTTAAGTACGTGGACAATGTGAAGGTGAAGAGGAGATTACCAAAGAATGTAGCTTTGGTGGGATGCCAGGCACTGGGGAAACTCGCAGGAGGACGATCCAGCAGTTTTCCTGAACTGGAATGGAAACTCCCTAGGGCAGCCTGGGTGGAAAGTTTGGAAAGATTTTTTTCCTCACCTGCAGAGGAGGAAGGGCTGAGCAGGTCATCAAAACACCCTGCTGCCTTTTCCAGCCTCACAGCAGCTTTGAGCAAGGCTGTCACTGTGAGAGGGGACAGACCCTTCTCTTGGCATATTTTGAGTCAGAGAAACCCAATTTCTTCTGTAATTTGCATGCCAGTATTGGTGGTAATTCAACCATGCTTTTGCATGAATTTCAGCTGAATCAACATTCATCGTTAATATGACCTATTGGATGCAGTGCTGCAGAGGCAGGATATTCATGCTGTTCCTAGCTGGTATAGTGGGAAGCCTTGAGTGTGTGGAATTCCCTGTGTGTTCCTCAGTTTCCACATCCCTAAATCAGGTTGTGGTACTCACTGATTGGCTAAGGTACTTCGAGATCCACAAGAGAAAAGCGCTAAATAAGAGCTGGGAGTCACTAAAGTTACCTTACCCCCCTGTGTACACAGAATTTTATTCTCCATTTTCAAGCCTTTCACATGTTCTACACTGCTTTTCTGTTTTGTTTAGTACCTAGATCCTATCAATAGATTAATCTTCTCACTTGCTTTTCTACTTCATAAAAATGCTGTTATTTCCTAGCCTGGTTTTAAAGTAAAGGAGTGAAGAATATGGAGTCCTATAGCAGTGTGATGGTGACATCATCCAAGTCCCCAGAAAAAGAAAAAAACCCTTTCCTCTTAATCTAGGCATAATCTGCTAATTCCCTTTACCCCACTTTAGAAATATGTACTGCATTGCACTGTTCATTAGGGAGGATGGAGAGATCAGAAGTCATCCACAACAAACACTGCATATCCCATATCCAGCTATCTTTACAAACAGTGGAAAACATCATGAGCTGTGTGTAACTTGCTTAAATTTTAAATTTCATTGTATATTTTGCTACTAATTATGTTGCCCTGGCACTTTGAAGGTATTAGCTTGCGAGGAAGCCTGTTTTTAAAAACTACTTTAGAAAAGCCCTACCCACTATGCACAAGTACCTATCAAAACATTGTTTCCCTGCGCCCTGAGAGTTCTACATACTACCCCAAATCTAAAGTATCCCACCTACTTCCCCCGTATATTTTTAAGCATTAGTAACATCTGTCCCCTCAATTTGTCCTTTACAGAGAATACACAAGCCTTCTGGTTATATTCACCTATAAAATAGGAATGCAGTTCATCCCATTAGCTGCTACATTTAGTAGGATATTCCCTAGAAGTGGCTAGCCATCCCTAGGAGGACTATCAGGCATCTTTTACATTGTAGAAGAAGAAACGATAAATGTCTATCAACCAAATGAAGATCAGGCCTAAAAGGGGGAGAGGGGACTAAGCAAGTCAAACAATAAAATTTGATAATATGTTTGTAATTAAAAAGTTACGAGTGACTTCCAGATATCAAAGAAGGAAAAAAAAAAAGTAATTATTTATATTTGGCATGATTTTCAAAGTTGTCATTGTACTCACAGGTTCTCATTGAAGTCACTGTAAACTGTGGGTATGCAGCACCTTTGAAAACCTTGCCAAAATTGCCTTTAGACTGTAAGCTCCTCAGGGCAGAGCCCTGTTACTCATTTGGCAAATTGTACTGCAATGTTCCTTTGCCTAAACATGGCTGTTTGCGTAATAATAATAATAGATAACAGATTTATGCTGGAATTCAGAAATATCTGATGTGGTTCTATAACCTTCTTATTAATACAGTATTTCAAAGCATTAAATAAAAGCTCATTTTATAGGCAAATCACCAAGGAAGTATGACCAAAGGAAGCTGGCTGAAAACAATTTAGAAGCCGAGAGGTGTGTTGCTTGGTCAAACCTGGAACTTCCCTTCCACTTTGTGTTTCAGATTCACATTACTTGACTCATAAGCTGTCAGCTAGCAGCCTCGGTGGGCAGGTAGGCCACGAAATATGCATCTGCCTGGGGTTATTTTAGAGAGTAGAATCTGATACGTCTAAGCACATACGGCAGCACACACACCCTCAGCCCTGGGGGTGTTGCTACACTCCCCAAATTCATGTGCAATCCCTCCGCCTGTGCCAGAGATGACGATGATGACGATGGACGCAAGTTGACTCACTTCACCTAGGAAGCGCTGGAGCTCTGGGTCTCAAACTCAAAGGGTATCAGCACAACCAGCTATTTTTCTTTGCCCTTACTTCAGACATCTTGCTGGGTTCAGCAACTCAGCCCACCCCAGCCATAAAGTCAGGACAGCACTTTGCAGTTTAATTTACAAAGTAAACGAATTACACACCTTCTCAGATGAAAAGCCAGCGGTGACAGGAACAACACGCTCACCACCAGGAAAGCAGCAAACAGTCCACGCCTTCTCAAAGCTGCCCTGCTTATTTCTCTAAGCCCTGCTTCCCTCCAGCTGTTCCTCGTCTGCAGAGTGAGGATAATGATACCCACCACCTGAAGGGTTTAGGGGGGTGAGCAAGGAAGAGCTCAGCCCAGGGAAGGGGCATGATATTCTCAGAGGAACCTCTGCTGCACCGTGGAATTAGCACCACCACAGCTCCAGGTGTTGGCTATGTCAGCAGACAGCAATGCAAAACCCCTTTCACGGGGCTATTTATCCAGAAGATAATTAGGAGGAAAAGGAAAGAAAACTGACCAGTCCTAATAAATACCAGCTCTTTCAGGAATGAATTTGAAAGCCCGTTTTCTAGGTATCAGATGATAGGAATCATAAAGTTAAAGCCTGCACTTACTTTAATGAACCTGGTCAAAAGCGCTGTCTGGAGTGTTTATTTATTCATTAATTTTTACTTGAGTAGACAAAGTAAATCTGCCCTTGGTTTTCATAAAATCTTTCTTGCTACATTCTATTTAGTTTAAATTGGCATCTATTTGATTCAACCTGGAAAACCCAGCCAAATCCAATTAGTGTCATTGAAACTCCCAGAGTTCACTTTTACTTTTCTTCCTCCTCCACCCTTTCCCCCCCCCCAAGTTTAAAAGCTGAGAGGAGGAATTCCAGAGCTGTAAATTTGAGATTGTTCCCACTTTTCACTTGCAAGAGGGATGGGGTGGAAAGGAGTAAATAACAATAATGTCAGGGAAGTTAAAAAACTGGCTACGGAGCCTGTTTTTGCCTGGCTGGCTGCTTTTCCTCTCTGGCCACAATACACCCTTTTTAGCACTTATTTTTGTTAAAACTTCTGAGCAGCTCAGCTCACATCCTGGTGGACCTGGTGGCAGGTGGCAAACCGTGGAGCTGCTTCTTTTATTCACAGACCTTGGCGTGTTGCTTTTGTGAGCAGAGAAGCTGAGAGAACATCTCTTTCTTCTGCGTCCCCCCACCGTCCCCATCCCCATCTGCTGCTGGGGATGCCATGGTGGAACCTGGTGGAGAACGATGGAGCCTGGTCTGGCAGCCACAGGGGAGTGGGTGGCCCTTGGCTCTCAGGCTCCTTCTCCAGCAGCAGGTCCGTGGGCATGGCCTCTGCCTTGGTGAGAAAGGTGGTGGTGCTGGAACCCCAGCAGCTGCCCCGCCAAGGTGGTTCCCCATCCCTTCCTAACAGGGTGTAGCTGGGCCGCCGGCGGTAGAGAAACAGGTTAATTTTGCTCACAAAAGCTCCGGTAGCTCATTACAGAAAAGGAGCCTTCAAAAATATCGCTAAAATATGAATGTTTTGCAGGGGTTGCCACAGAAACATGCAGAGCATATAATCCAAAATAGGATGTCTAGACAAACTCCTACTGTCTGACCTTTTATGTATTTCCTAATCCAGCCAATCTTGCCAAGCAAATTGGTGACTAAGCAGCAATTCACTTTACACGGTGTCGTAAAGGCCTGACAAGGCCCAGGTCACGGTTATAAATTTCAGTCTGGCTACTTCAGCAACTCTCGGCTTCCTTTACCAGCACGGCTCCCGTGTGGTTTCTGGGCTGTGATGTGTGCTCTGGATCATCGTGAAGTAATTTTGGGGCTGTAAAAATCCAAAAGCCACAGCTCCGCTGCGAAACAGAGAGCACTTTCATCCGGCAGAACCCCAGAGTTTACATAAAGCAGTAAAAAAAAAAAAAAAAAAGGGCGGCTGGAGAGAGTCTGGGGCGAAAGCGGAATCAAAGGCAGCGGCGCTGGGGCCTGCGGCAGCCACCTTCTTCTGGGGGCTGGCGTCCCTCCTGCCCCTGGCCCAGGGGGTGCTGGACACCCAGAGCTCAGGCACCGGCACGTGCTAGTCATGGCAAGTCACCTGGGTTTTCCTGCTCCAGGTTCCTCTTTCCTCCACCCCGCATAGAATCATAGAATCATACAACTGCCTAGGTTGGAAGGGACCTTTAGAATCATCCAGTCCAACCATCAACCTAACTTTGATAAAAAACCATCACTAAACCATGTCTCTAAGCACTATGTCAACCTGGCTTTTAAATACCTCCAGGGATGGTGCCTCAACCACTTCCCTGGGCAGCCCATTCCAAGGCTTAAGAACCCTTTCAGTGTAAAAACTCTTCCTAATCTCCAATCTGAACCTCCTCTGGTGCAACGTGGGGCCATTTCCTCTTGTCCCATCACCTGGGGCTTGGGAGAAGAGACCGACCCCCCCTGGCTACACCCTCCTTTCAGGGAGTTGGAGAGAGCGAGAAGGTCTCCCCTCAGCCTCCTTTTCTCCAGGCTCAACACCCCCAGCTCCCTTAGCGTCTCCTCACAAGACTTTTTCTCCAGACCCCTCACCAGCTTTGTTGCCCTTCTCTGGACCTGCTCCAGCCCCTCAATGTCTTTTTTTGTGGTAAGGGGCCCCAAACTGGACACAGTACTTGAGGCTGGGCCTCACCAGTGCCCAGTACAGGGGGACGGTCCCTCCCCAGAGTCACTCCTTATACACATACATACATTTGTATATATACATATGTAGAGATACACAAGCTCATAAAGGTGAATAGATTCTACAGCAAAAAGAAACCAAAGCAGTAAATTTTCTTTTTTTTTTTTAATGCTTTGTTGCACATTTCCCATTCCTCTCTCCCCCACAGAGCAAGATTTGGGGCTATGCTTAGGCTGAAGGTAGGAAGGCTGCCCTGGGCAGGGATCTGAGGCAGAAAACCAGTATTGGTGCTTCTGAGTTAAGTCGGTCCCCAGTACATGTTCTGGTAAGCTTAAGGAAATCTGGTACACGCTTCAGGGACAGGGCTGCCTAACACGTGTGTTAGTGTGCAGAAAGCAAGTGAGAGAGAGAAAAGAGAGCTATTGTCAGAAGGAAATGGGAGGGAGGACCCCAAATAGGTAAGGAAAAAGAAGTGAAATAAATTACAATTTGATCAGCACATTAAAAGAATCATGTGCTGTACAGTATTATATAGTGGTAATTATACACTGGGTATTAAACAGCGGTAAGAATTAACGACTTAATATCTGGCCACTCCATATAGCTTGTTATAGAAAGGTGTTGGATTTTATATATATTTTCTGTGAAGTTTAATTTTCCATGTGGTGTTTGGTCAGGAAATGGAGAGCCCCTCAGGTGGAGTGCCAGGAGAAACCCTTCTGAAGAAGACGTGTGTTGCGACGTGCCAAGAGAAGATCTCAGGGGTGAACATTTCACCTTCACAGAATCACAGAATCGCCTAGGTTGCAAGGGACCTTTAAGATCATCTAGTCCAACCATAAAACAAACAAACAAACAAACAAAACCCAACACACTACCACACACCACCAACCAACAGTAAACCATGTCCCTGAGCACTGTGTCAATTCATCTTTTGAATACCTCCAGGGATGGTGCCTCAACCACTTCCCTGGGCAGCCCACTCCAATGATTGATAACCCTTTCTGTGAAGAAATTTTTCCGGACATCACACCTGAACCTCCCCTGGTACAACTTGAGGCCGTTTCCTCTTGATTGCTTGGCTTCCAAGCCACTCGCTTTGCTTTATGCACAAGACATTGTTTCTACCACAGAAATGTCATTCTTAACAAAGAGTCCAAAAAAAGGTGAAGAAAAAGGATTGCTGCAATGCATGGACATCAATCCGTCCAAGTGCAAAAGAAATTAACAGCTTGTGATTAATTAGAGATTAACAGGAGGCACATGAGGAAAAGCACCGTACTGAATCCATGTCCTGCGTGGCTGGCAAACAGCTGCTCCTTTCATCTGGAGCTTCAGAAGTTTCTTCTTCAAAGGGTCATTACTGTCACCCCTGCAGCACAAGGCAGAGACCCGGCAACAGGAGAGCCAGGTCTTAATTCTCATGGTACCCTGGGGTGATGTGCCTGTGGGACAATTGCTCTACCAGTCTGTGTCATTTCTTCCCATGAGCTGGCCTTTCTCTGCCCCATTTCTTCCTCTCTTTGGGATGGCCAGTTCCTCTTACTCTGCCTTTGTGCGGTACCATGCACAGCGAGGCCCTAATGCAGAGGCCATTAGGTGCTACCACAAACAAATGACTAAGCCACCACAGCAGTTAAAACATGACAAGTTTCCCAGACCCTGAAAAATTTGTCCCCTGATGGGAAGAATTAGGCAGCACATGCTTCTGTTGTAGAGCAGGAAGCTCTTCTTTGGGTATAAATGTGCAAGAAACAAAACGGCACTCGTGCAGCCTGGGCTGTGTGGTCCACATTAAAAATAGAGGGGACGGTAATGGGGGTGACAAGGAGGTCACAGAGGTCTACAAGGGACAGATAAATTAGCAATTAAAGATTTCCAGTAGTGCAAAACCACCTAAGATAATGAGAGGAGTGCAGAAACTCTAACAGTCCTACATGAAAGCTAATCTAAAAGTCTCTGCCCATAACCCCAGCCCTAACTCTCATGATCATAAGTCTAACCCTAACCCCAACACTATCTATAAACATAATCCTAACCCAAATTACTATAACCCTAAGCCTAACCCCTAACCCTAAACAAAACACTAAACTCTAACACAAACCCAAACTATAACCTTAAACCTAAATAATAATCCTACCCCTAAATGCTAATTCCAGCCCTAACTCTAACCTTAATGACTGTGACAAAAACCTAACACTAACCCTAACTCCTAATTCTAACTCTAAAGACCCTAACCCCAATAGCCCCAACCCTAACCTAATGACTCTAAGCCCAACTCTAACCCCTAACCCTAAATCATAAACATAACCCTAATGACCCTAACTCTAACCCTAAATCTAAATCTGACACTAACCCAAAGCCTAAGCCTAACACTAAGCCCTAACCCAAATTACCCTAACCCTAAATCCTAACTTTATGGTTACCTAATCCCTAAACCTATGTGACAGCAGATCTAGATATGTCTAACCCTAACAGGTGTAAGACTGGATCAAACTTCTCACATTAGAAATCATAATTTTCAGCTTTTTTCATAGCAATTCCCTGAGGCCATTTTGTTGGGGCCAGATTGTGTTGTGGTTCCTCCTTTTTGCTTGAATGAAGAAGATAAGCACGTGGTGTGGTCTTCTGTTTCAGAGGCACTACAGCTTGGGGGAACAGAGAGCTGTGCCCTTCGTGCCACCTGTACCCGTGTTAGTCCCCGCTGTTGGTGTGGCTGGCAGTCCCTGTGATGAACTCAGTGAGAGGTCATTTTAGCTATTGGTTGCAAAGAGCTGCTGCCTGCTTCATCCTTCCTTCCTCCTCCATGCTCTTCTTGGAACCAGGACCTATTTTTTTTATTGTTTTTGAAAGAAAGACTCTTGTTCCCTGCAAATGTAGGCAAAATTATATTCTGACGTATAGTTAGATTTTGCTGAGAAAATGACAGTCTGATCTCTCCCTCCCCATCTTGGCCCCCCTCATACACACAAAAAGAATATTATACGTGCTTGTGTATATATTCTGTCATTTTCTGTCGTGTAACTGTCAGCTGCACCACTATCCCACCCTTGAAAAATGGATTATTTAGTCTGATGTTTGTTTTAAAGTCTGGACAGGGCTGTTGTGTTGCTGTACTACTGGTTCTGGCAGGCTTTCATCCAAGCACAGCACTCATCACTGTTTTCTCTGTTCCCTATTAACGGTCACAAGACGGTCCAGTCAAGAGATAGCACTCCTCTGGAAAATATTTATAAGGGAAAGGCCAAACAACGTGCTAGACATTTGTTAACTACAAAATTAGCAGGCTCATAGTGCTCAAGGATCTATGTCTTCTACTCCGTTTTCTTGGATTCATTTTCTTACAACGAAACAGAAAATGCAATTGTGCAAAACACTGTGGTGTGCTTTGTTACAGAAAGTATAAAATGCACCCTGATATATAGAAGGAACGCACCTTCATCTTTTCAACCTAGCAGTGAAGCAGGTCACCAGCAGGAGCTACTGACACCATCAATCTTTTTCCTCTTTTTATGTCTTAGAGAAACAAACCTAACACGTACTGCAAAGTTACAAATTTTACACCCAGTCTCTGTAGCTCTGTTTCCTGCCACTGCTGGCCTCATCATTTCTCTTCCAGTCCCTCTACTCATTTATCACACTGACTTGTTGCATCATGTAATAATTTTGATTTTCAGCTCCAGAGGAGATAGCTGTCACTTGGTATATATTCATAGGATAGAGCCTTGATATAATGAGAATGCCAGGTGAACAAATACTAGACAACAGCAAAAGACGGCACGAACACCAAGCAGATCCAAACAGAAACATCCTGGCATTATTATTTTTTTTTTTTTTTATAGGCAAGTAACATTTTTGTCTTGTTTGAAAAATTAATTTTCCTGGTGCAGGCAAAGGCAGGTCATACCTCAGATTTTGTGGGCTACACAATAGTCAGAGCAGTAGGACTTAGTAATATTAATGTTGCTTTGGACTAACATTTAATTTGACAACGAAATTGTCCATCCGACCAAAGGTGACTCCATCCCCAAAATAAATGCAAACTCCAGGCTGACTGGAACTTGGAAATCTGATGAAGACACTAACGTTAACTGTTCCCCTGGAACGCCTCAATGCTGTCTGCACATTCTGATGGTCTCACTTTACGTGTTCACCCTGTCTGAGCAACAGCTATCTGAAGGAGAGAGTCAGCAAAAGTGAAGAAAGCACCGAAGTGAAGGCACACAGACACAGCCCAGCACTTGCTGTTAGTGTGTTTCATGGTTGTAGACACCACCAGCTTCATAATACCATGAGAGGTTAAGTTTCTTTTGTCTGAAAGTATCTCTTACCCTGCGATGTGGAGGAGAGCCTCATTTAGATTATATGTCACCCAGCTGAATTATTCCACTGTTTTCTCATATATGGGCCCCTTACCACAAAAAAGACATTGAGGTGCTGGAGCAGGTCCAGAGAAGGGCAAGGAAGCTGGTGAAGGGTCTGGAGAACAAGTCTCATGAGGAGAGGCTGTGGGAGTCGGGGCTGTTCAGCCTGGAGAAAAGGAGGCTGAGGGGAGACCTTCTCAGTCCCTACAACTCCCTGAAAGGAGGGTGTAGAGAGGTGAGGGTTGGTCTCTTCTCCCAAATCACAGGCAATGGGACAAGAGGAAATGGCCCCAGGTTGCACCAGGGGAGGTTCAGATTGGAGATTAGGAACGATTTTTACCCTGAGAGGGTTCTTAAGCCTTGGAATGGGCTGCCCAGGGAAGGGGTTGAGGCACCATCCCTGGAGGGATTTAAGAGACGGGTTGACATAGTGCTTAGAGACATGGTTTAGTGATGGTTTTTTATCAGAGTTAGGTTGATGGTTGGACTAGATGATCTTGAAGGTCCCTTCCAACCTAGATGATTCTATGATTCGATGCTGGTAGCAATTTTCATTTCACACACCTTTCACCCCGTTATCACGAGAAGAACTAAACCAGAGGGGCACAGTGTCAAGGAAAGAATCTTCTTGTCTTTGAACATCTTGCACTCGTCTTTCAAAATCTCTTAATCCAGTCCACGTCATCATCTTCTGTATTCCATAACTCCTGTGTTACCATGCAAACAGCAGGATTGTTGTGTTTTACAGGACAATTTCCTGGCGAGGAAATCTATTTGATCTTTGGCCTTTTTCTGTGTACAAGTTCAGGATGTTTATCATCACTTCACAAGGTACAGCAATGACTCTATTTCTTAAGCAAATATCACTGTCCATAAACATGGCTGATGTTGCCAAGGGTCTGCTAGCTGAACTGTCTAAACGAAAACAAGAAAATGAAAGTTAAAAACTGGCACTCTGTAAGCTCAGAGAACTTCACAGTAACTTCAGCTTTGATCTGAAAAAAGAAAATGGAAACAGCAGCTCCTCTATTCATTTGCGAACAGATTAGTCATTTTGATCTTTGATACCAATACACAATTCACCAAAAGGGTGATTGGCATAGTTTTTCTTATGCTGCAACTAACTACTGTTAGCAGTTTCTTGCAGAGGAGCATCTGGAGGTCTCAAGTTGGCACCCGACTGCATGAAGTACTGTCCAGATGTAAGCAAGGGTTGACCAAGCTGGCCTGGCAGTTGTGAATTGTTTTTTCAAAGCCCCAAATCATTAAAACTCATTTACTATCAAAACCTATTTTTTACCAATTAACTTTTAGAAACCCAAGCAAATAAGAAAGCATTACTTCAATACATTCAAGTCTTTGCCATACAGAGGTTGCCATATTGTTATCCAAGGAACAAAGAAAGTTTAACGGAGGGAATTTAGATGTCCTCCAAACCAAAGCAGGGACTTATAAGAAAAGCTTGGGAATAATAGCTTGCTGCATTAGTCAAGGACACAAAACTATTCCACACAACAAAAATAGGAAAGGAATGATGCTGACAAACACATAAAAAAAGAATATCCATCGGGACTCACAACCAAAATGTCCCACTCCTTATCAAAGCAGGTTTCCTCTGGCACATGTTCAGTGCAGAAAGCGGTCATAGGGCTGCTTGCCAAGCTCTGTCTGAGGGGAAAGAGCCAGGAGTAAAGGTAAATAAAGAAGTGGCATGTAGTAGGAAGCACCTCAGCAGGTAGCACTGCAGAGAGCCCAGACGCCATTGTCAGCTGGAAGGCTGCCACCGCTTACAGAGGGTGTCCAAGTGCTTGCCTAGGAGACACAAAGAAGGTGTGATTGCAGCGTGGATAGACACATCTGTGATAGCTTTAGTCTGGCAGTTGTACACATAACAGCATCAGGTAAGACATGCTGGCAAAGGCATCAGCACCTTCCTCAGGACCGTGAAGCCCCACAGACCTTGAGTTTTTGATCTCTGGGTTGTGGGCTAGTCTTCATCGCTCTTACTGCCCAGGCTAACTAGTCTCAGACAGATGTCAGGCTTTCTGCATCCTGTGCAGGCAGGCCAGGGATTTATCCTGTCCCTAGACAGTGCAAGACTAGAATAAGTTCCCATAGCCACATACATCTTATTCTGGGTTTTCATTTTAATCTGGGAGAAAGAATCTAGAAAGAGCTGCTTCCATTTAAAAGGTAAGCTCTGAAAGTCAGTGCCTGGCCTTGTATTTTGGGTAATACTGAGCACACTGCCAGTCCCACTTTATGAGATATGAACATTTATCAGGACTATACAGGTCTTATTCTGAGCCCACCGCTGTGATTACACTGAATTTCTCAGGGTAACTGGGAGCAAAGTCAGGCACTGCACTCAAATCACAGTATTGTGCTGAGCAAAGCAAAGTCATTAATTTTTCCCTTTCCACTTCCTTATTTCTAATTTTGAATAAGGAAGTTGTCCTGGAGCATATTCATCCCTATTTCTTAGTGTCATAGTGTATGTTCCTCTTTGATGGATGAGCAGTTTTCTCAGACTGATGATTTTCTGGTATCTCCCCAAAATGTTATTTCAGAGCTGTCCAAAAAAGCCACATCCAAACAAACTAGAACAATGTGGAACTTGCTTAATTTCAGGATGCTACAAGTTCAACATGCAGATCCTAACCATTTAAACATTTTATGACTTCAAGTTCATTCAAATCTGCAACTCAAGTCAATGTGAAGGAACGCAGAAAAAGGGGGGAGGCCAACCACACATAGACACCCCCCTCCCCTATTTGCATGAATCGTCTTATGCTAAAATAATAGAGTTCTGTGTAGACCCAGCTGTTTCTTCTATTAAGTTGTCAAAAACATACGGCTTTATAACATGCAATTTTGCCTAGAATTGTGGCTCTATTCCACCATAAAAGTTCATTACCTTATTTACTAACCCGTAAAAACAGGCCTTTCAGGTTATTCTTTATTCTCTCTGATCTGCCTGAATCCAGCCTACAGGAAGGTTCCACCAGCCCATAGCATCCATAGGGGAGGAAAGCACAGGGCTGGAAGCGTGCAAGGGGCTGAGAGACAAGGAGCTGCCATTACTTCTTCCCAGACCAAGAAGAGATACCAAACTGGTTTTGGACGTGCTCTGCTGATGCACTTGAAACAGCCTGATCTGCTTGAAATGGTCAGTATTTTCCCTCAGTTAATCCCATCTGCTTTTTTCAACTTTGCTAAGGCTGGGATGTTTGTTTCTGCATCCATCTGTGAGAACATCACCTGAACATCAATCCACCAGCTCCAACAGCCCAAAGCAGAGTATGGAGCACAGGGTATGACCTATACAAAATGTAGGCAAGAGGGGATTTAGACCCGAGGCAGCGAAGAAGTGCTCAAAAGACCCCAGAAACACTGCATTTTGCAAGTCAGGTGAGAGAAGGCATGAAGGAGCATGGTGATAGGCCAGGATAAGCCAGAGGTCAAGTGGGGCTGGCTAGTCCTTGCCGGGGCGAGGTGCCACAGCCGACTGTTTGCTGGTACATTCACAGCACTTCCCCTCTACTTCTGTGTTCCGTCCTTTCTGCTTGCAGCAAGACATCAGAGAAAAATTCCCCTAAATAACCACTGCATTATTTTATAGACTTAACCTTGTAACTCTTTCCTCTTATTTCCCCTCTAAGTCACACGTTATCTCTTTGACTGCTAAATGTTTCCTGTCTGTTCATTCATCGGCTTATTTTAGCTTCTTCCTTCCTCTTTGTTGGCTGCCTGCCCCCTATACGTCTGCCCGACATGTTTATACTCTTACCCATTGTTGCCTGCTTTCTTGGCCAGTGTGTTGGTTTTCATTCTTTGCCATTGTGAAACTCTCAAAGAATAACCCACTTACTTCACATTCCCTTTGTGTGAATCACGACTCTTGCAGCCTCCACCACAGCGGCTGTCTTGACCCGCGGCAGCTCCTTGGAGACCAGTGCCATAGTGGGAGTAGGCTCAGTCTGACCAGTAGACCTTGGTGCTTCACTCGCATTTAACAGGTAGCTTCAAGTCTCCCTTGTCCCTCAAGTTTCTCCCTTGAAAGCAAACGGAAAATAACCTTACCTCCTTTTATAAAACTCACAGTGGGTTCCCAAGGGGACAAAGCCAGCTTAAACCTTGGGAAGCTTTATTCCTGCTACTTCCTAGCAACTCACTGAAAGGAAGCAACAATTCCCAGATACCCTCCTTGTATCCTTTATAGACCCAAATAAACAGAAAATGTGTGAGATTTTTTTTTTTATCCCCATGAAGATCTGTGCAACAGCCTACAACATCGTGATGCTAAGAGCCTCTTCCCTTGATTTATGTTGATCCAAGAGGCACAGGGATCACATCCCCAACTAGAATTCTTCAGAAAAAGGCATTTTCTTTTTCTATGTCTGTTCCACTGCGATGTTCTCTCCCAGCACTTACCTCCTGCTGTTACTTAGGTACTCCCTTGTTGCTGTTTACATTAAGGATGCTAGTAAAAAAATAGCAGTGAGAGAGTGAGTGGGAGCTCTTATGACTCAGATTTGTTTGATTAGCAAAAAGCACCCACTGAGTTCCCGTGAGCATAACACAGGAATGGGTGGCATAATCCAGGATTAGATTTCTCTACTATTTTTTGCCTTAAATTATTTTTTTTTTTAAATTAAGATTGTTGCTCTGAGTCAAAAGTTAATTAAAATATTGAAACTGGAAAGAAAAAATATGTTAAATGTAACTGAAGCACAGAAGACTAAGAGAGAAGTCCATCTTGCAGCCTTGCATATATAACCCACGCTGTTGAAGACATCATCCCAGATGACAGGGTGCTGTGCAACTGCAGGGGCCTCAGCTTTCAACACCATTAGAAAGTAATTCTGATTGTGGATGCAGAATTTGCTGGATTTTACTGTGCAGTAACAATAAAAGATGGCAACACGAGGTGCCATGTATTCCTACTTTAAAAAAAAAAATTCAGTCTGATTGGTTTTTGTTAGTATTTTGTCTTATATCAGCTTTGTATTAAAGCTGCAGACTGACTTTGTATTTATCTAAGTACAAAATAGTTATAAAAAGGGGAGGAAAACTTCCTTCTTACTACACAGCACCCTGATGCAGACTGTTACAATAAGTAACTGTAGGGGACCATCATCCTTAGAATCTCAGATGCATACACAATCTCTGTCAATTTTTAAAAGTAGCATTTTTACCTTTTTCCAGGTATACTCCCGAGAAAAAAAAATGTTATTTGATAGTTTCCAAGGCAGACTTTCCATATACAAAAAGATTTTTTGCAAAGGTATATACACACACATATATATGTGTGTATATATATATACACACACACACACCCCCTGTGAAATAAGTGTGTACGTACTGCCAGTTTTGGAGAACTTTCTGTTTCTTTCTCTTTCTGTGTCTCAGCATGGCTTCAGCATTTACTTGTGGCTTTTCTCCCAGTCACTGGATTTTAGTGGTGAAGTGACACACGTTTTTCAGTTTCTCACATTTACGCTGTTCTTCATGCAGATGAGCGGAGCCATGTACTGAAAAATTAGTTAGTGAATCTAAAATTTCGGGTTCACTAACCACTTCATGGGACATCGTGAGAAGTCAACACAAGGCTACACCTTTTGTAAGTACCTGCCCATCTCAAAAAAATACATTCAGTGGGAATTTCAGCTATAAACCAGCTTGTCATATAGTATACACACACTGGAAAGCTTCATATTTAGCATTTGCAAACTGGAAAGATAGTTCCTCCTTAAAAGAGATGCTATCACAACTCAGCAGCAGTATCTCCTTCCATGCTGATCAGTTTTCATTACGGGAGTGCTTTATATCACTCTGTAAGTGAATAGTTATTAATAGATAAAATGCCAGGAGAGAGACACCAGCAATTGGTCTTTATCCTAGACAGCTCCTTCGTTTTGCAGAATTAATAAAACACATTATTGTGCACTGCAATGGGCTTTTCTCTGGCTGATTTGTATCAGCTCTTGGGCTCTCATAGCAGCCCATACCTGCTGAATTCCCACCCTCTTGCAGGCAGGTGCTCATGGCAGTGCTAGGGCAGACCTCAGCTCCAGCCCATGGCAATTCTCCACCCCAACACCCCACCCACCAGCGTGGTTTCTTGCGTTAGTCCCTGCATGCAGCTCAGCAATCTCCTAAGAGCACAGAGATGAAGGGTGAGCTCAGCACCATGCTATTCAAACCGCTTTTAAACACGTCGTGTTCCAAGTATTGTGGGTTTCCCTAAGCATTACCTCTACTTTGATTATTGTGGCCTTCCCTGATTGCTCTGATAAAGGCTTCCTGACGTTAATGGGGAACATTGCAACTCGCAAAATGGGAACCCACCTCATTGCCTCTGATATAGCTCTCAAAGGGAAGCTGATTCACTGTACTGATAGCATGGACTCCCCTGCTCAGGGGAAGCTCATAATTCATCATCTTTCACCACTAGCCTATAATGAAAGCTGGGTTTGGTTACTGGAACCTGGAAACCAGCTGGTCCAAGAGGCCTACCTGAGAAGATCCGCAGCTTATTGGTACTATTATCTGTACAAGTCTATTTCTATTATTCCAGTACTAGCCTAGGCCTATTCCTTCCACAACATTCAAGCTTACAACATCACTGATTTCTATTTTACTGTGCCTTCCTGGCACAACCAGGTTATCTGCCCTACCTATCCACCTCAGAGATGGAGATGCTATATTCAGATGCCCACTGCCCTCTCTTCAACGTTTTGTGCTGAGAAGTCAGACAACAACCTGGCTGACCTTCAGAATCACAGCCTTTAACTTATTTCATGCAGTTGCCTTCTGATGGACAGAAACAGTGCAGAGAGAGTAACCAAACTGCCAGAGATGCCCCAGAGCAGGAAACCAACTTGAAGTCTTCTAGGTGTTGGGCTAGCAGTCAAGTGTAAGGCCCATACACCTTCTAACCACATCAATATGCAGATGGGTTGGTATGTAAAGATGGTCATACCTCCAACCGAAAGCAATATCAGGCACTTTTCACAGGAAAATGCCACAGAAAACCTCTGAGGGGCTGACAGTTTGATTCAGACTCTGATTATCGATCCTCGTGCTCTAAATACTCATACAGTCTCCCTGACCATATCTCTTGTACACTTCAGCCATGACGACCAGAGCCATTCATGTTTACCGCTTTCATTAAAAACAAATGTGTTCTGAGGAAGAAAACACCCCCCTTCAAAAATGCGACATATTTAATATCTGTGAAATCTGGGTAGGATAATAAAGAAATGGGAAAGGTGAGCAGCTCTAACCCGTTACAAGCAAGGTGCTGTGCTATACAGTCATACATAGAGTCACACATTCAGACTCCTACTCATACCATTTCCTCCAGACATCTAATTTCAGTGCCATGCAGAACCACAGTTAGAAGCCCAGTTTATTGTAAAAGGAAAAAGAAAGACGTTTTCAGACGGCAGCTCGGAGCATAGATTCATGCCTAAAAGGACACTTGGTCTACAGTGAAACTGCAGGGTTCATCTCAACTTGCATCTCTCTTGATTTTCACCACCTAGGCACAATTTGATAATTACAATCTGGCAATTTACAACTCAGGAGGATCAGTTCAACCCCGTCCTCACAACAGGTGGTCAGGCAGAGAGCTGCCTTGAATCCAAGCTGTTTCCTGTACGAAATACGCAAGTGTCCTGTGACTGAGAAAGTTAATTTATCCAGGTTTCTAATTGTGAAAAAGACAACTTGGTATTTGGCTTTTACAAATTCTTATAAACAATCCTTGTCTGTTTGCAAAAACAATGAAGTAATAACAACCCAACATACTTAACTTTGCAAAGGCTGAGCACAAGAGCTAAAGCACATCTTCCAATGGCACCTATAGTGCTGAAAATATTATTTTGTAGGGTAGCAAAATACATCCCTTTGCTCTGGAACTTTGTTGTCCCATGCTCACTTGGGAAAAAAAAATCCTCAAATTGATGCTGAACTAGTTTCTGTCATCAAAGGTTTAAACACATACCTCCTTTTCTCCAAAGGCAATTAACCAACAACCCCACTAGGTAGCCACCATGAAGGATCACAAGATCCTCCTCAGGAACTAAGAGTGACAAATCCCTGCTGTCAGTGACTTCTACGTCCAATGGTCTCACCGGCTGGCAATCACCTGGACAGTGAAAAACATAAAATGTTCTTCAGTCGTGGTAGCCCAGGTAACCATCTGACGCCTGGTTTCCAACCACTGGCAGCTCTGACTGCGTGGATCAACTCCTGTAACCGAGAACTATTCAGCCTTGGAAACTTAAAAATTGCCAACCAGCTACAATTGCTTGAACTCACAGAGAGAAAAATTGGAATAAAAATTGGCCTAAGAGTCCTCACATTATGGGAGCTTGAAAGTACTGCATCTAAACTGAAACAAATAAATGCGGAGTTTCCACAAGCCAAAAGAAAATATATTTTGTCTCTGCAAGCCAAGAAGGACTGTTTCTTGTCATGGCTCTTCACAAAAGCAGTGGTAAAAGTCACTTTGGATTCACAACTTACTGTTGCTTTAAAAGCAGCTCACTTGCTGCTTAGGTATTGTACAGGTGGAAATGGGCGTGATTCGGGAAAACAGATTGTCCATTCATTTGCTAAGTTATGTTTTCCTATCTGAACCGGACATTTCCACCACCGTTTCTGAAATACCTATGGCAGCGCCGCTGAATAGCTCCTTTTCTGCCAAGTGTCTTAAAAAACAAGTTGCACAAGGCAAGTATAGCTTAAGAGTGGACGATGTGTCCTGCACAACCCCTGCCTGCTATTCTGGTAGCCAGGGATGCGAACTGGCCTCACAGCTGAGCAGTTTTTCTTCCTCAGACTCTGTGCCACTTACCACTGGGGCACAATCAGTGTTTGTTTACTTCCTCTGAGTAAACTAAGGGGGTGGAAAGGAGTCCCAGACCTCAAAAACCGAGATGAAAAATTCAAGGAAGTTTGCAAATCGTACCAGCCCGTTTACCGCAGATGAGAGAAAAGAGGAATTTTAACTTGGAGAGAAGGTGGGGTGGCTCTTCTATCACTGCTCCCACCCTTGCCCTTGGCTTCTGGAGTGCTGTTCCCAGCTGCCAGCGTGGAGGAGAGCAGCCCACTCCTTTGTGCACACTCACAATAGTAAGTGCCATGTCTCGGGATCCCTTAAATCCTCTGCATTCTTAAAAAAAAAAAAGGTCTTTTCAATCTTTGACATTTTAAGTCAGAAATAAAAGCAGCCAAGCACATTATTAAATTCGGCCCCAGTTTCAAGAAAGGGATGGGTGTGGGTGTGTCTGACCATGACTACTCTGAGGAGACAACTGTTTCTAGGAGAAGAGTGTCAACTTTTATTTTTGGGACAGCGGAGTTGGCAGATGCTCTTGGCTTCCACCACGCAATTCATGTGAAAAGAGAAAAGGGAGGGGGGGAAAAAAAAAAGAAAGAAAAAGAAATTTAACTGGCGCTGCCCAAGAAAACCAGACAGACACACACGAAAAAGGAATGATGTACCATATAAAGCATTAAACACACACACACGCACACAGAGGCAGGACTCAGCTTTATAGGATTTGAACCATATGCGCGCATACACACACACACACACACTAACTCACACCCGTAAATCATTTAGCCAGACTATCTGTCTGGTGTGCGGAGCAGAAACACACTTACGAAATCTATTTTCTCCTTTTAGCAGCAGGCTAATAATTGATAAAGAGCCAGGCGGGGTGGGGGGGGGGCTCAGAGTTTTTATGTGACAGATATACAAGGCTGCAGTTCTCCTCCCGTGCGCTTCGCCCCTTCTCTCCCCTGCAGCAGCTCCAGCCCGGGAGTGAGCAAAGCCCCTGGCTGGCTGGCAGGGACCAGGCTCCTCAGCAGCTGCCAAGTAGCCCTGTGAGGGCAGGGCCCATGGCCTGATTTAGCTAAAGCAACCAGAAAGAAGTAGCCAGAGGGGTGACTCAACATGGGGAAGGAGCCAGAAGCGGCTGCTGGCCCAGCCCGGCGGGTCAGGCCCGGAGGCAGGGATGCTCTTGCAGCGTGGTCCCCAGCCTCCCCCCCAGCAGCACAGGGGTGGCAGCTGGTCTAGCCTTAAGGAGAGAGTGGGTAAAGCACCAAAAGTAAAAATTCCCCCTATGGGTCCTTCCGAAGGCAACCCCCGCCAGCTCTGGGGGAGTCCCGGTGAAAATAACGGGCTACTCTGAGGGCCAGGGCTTTCCTCCCTCCTCTGCCTGTTGCCTGAATTACTGTGCCAGCCCCCGCTGCTGCATCAATGAGATATTGTCTGGGTAAAGCACCAAAAGTAAAAATTCCCCCTATGGGTCCTTCCGAAGGCAACCCCCGCCAGCTCTGGGGGAGTACCGGTGAAAATAACGGGCTACTCCGAGGGCCAGGGCTTTCCTCCCTCCTCTGCCTGTTGCCTGAATTACTGTGCCAGCCCCCACCACTGCATCAATGAGATATTGTCTGCAGTTTATTTTTCTAGGGTTTTTTTTTTGCCTCTGTCTTTTTTCTGCGTGGCCATTTCCCACCCTTCCCAAACAAACTCTAAGGCAAAGTTTAGTGTATGGCAGCGATAACCCCTTTCTGGGTGCAGCAGCACCAGGGTGACTCCTCCAGTCCCTTGGCTTTGGGCAGAGGCTGGCAAAGGGGCAGGTTGGGCAGAGGAGAGCCAGGCTGGGTCCAGGCCAGGCTGAGGAGGGATGCCATGCTGTGGGGCCACCCCTCCCAGCCTGTGCACTGACCCCCTGCAGTTTATTTTTCTAGGGTTTTTTTTTTTTGCCTCTGTCTCTTTTCTGCGTGGCTATTTCCCACCCTTCCCAAACAAACTCCAAGGCAAAGTTTAGTGTACGGACGAGGGGCAATGGCTTCAAGCTGGAGGGGAACAGATTTAGACTGGAGATTAGGAGAGGGTTCTTCACTGTGAGGGTGAACAGCCAGGCTGGGTCCAGGCCAGGCTGAGGAGGGATGCCATGCTGTGGGGCCACCCCTCCCAGCCTGTGCACTGACCCCAGAATAACTTCCATGGCTGCTCTGGTCTCTGTGAGCCTCTGTGTGGGCCAGAATAACTTCCATGGCTGCTCTGGTCTCCGTGAACCTCTGTGTGGGGATGTGCTCGCAGCAGAATGGTCTAACGATGTGAAGACAGGACACTTCTGGCCTGGGCAATTATATGATTCTATGTGCTCGCAGCAGAATGGTCTAACCATGTGAAGACAGGATGAAGAGCCAGCAGCTGCTGGCCCTTCATGGGCCCTCCATTTCCACTGGGATAGACCATCTGAAGCAAGTCACCTGGGTTTTAATACCTCTCATCCATTAAAAGGGAGAGGAGGCAGCAACAAGTATGGTTGGTTGGTTGGTTACAAGAAGGTAAAATGGTTCATGTGGTGCTAACGTTTCCCACCAGCTGGGCTTAGCATAAAGAACAACTGGTTACCATAAGCCAGGCACACCAAGGATGCTGCTGGCTGCACAAGCCCTCAAGTGGTCTTAATTCTGCTTGCAGGAAGAGCACTGATGGGAGCATCCACCACCACCTTGGTCAGGTCCACCTCAGAGGGCATGGCCCCGAGCAAGGTGAGAGGGAGCACTGCTCACCTCTAGCTGGTCTCGGTACGGGGCAACAATTTCCCTTCCCTTGCCCTACTTGAAAACTTGTAGGCTAAATGAAATCTTCTTAACACGTGACATGGACATGCCAGCCCCTAAAAAAGCCAGGTAGGGAAGGGTAGGTCCCCATACCCAAATGGCATGTTGGTGGGCTGATCTTGTGCACCCTTTCCCATGAAGCAGCCTCGTGACAGCTAACCTGTCTCTGCTCTGGGCTCAGGGTAGCCCAGAAGACAGTGTAAGGTCCATCTCAGGGCTGACCCTGGTGAGAGCAGGAGGTTGGGCTTGAGACCTCCTGAGGTCTCTTTCCAGCCTGAATGATCCTGTGATCCCTCTGGGTGCCACCCGAGTGGCCAGCTCGGGCTGGCTACTTCTCCCAGGCTTTTTGCATCCTGTCTTCTGCTCCCCACTCTCCCTCTTTACATGGTACTGACTCCCCATTCTTTTAAGATACAGTGAGATTGTGAAAAAAAATAAAATGTAAAGCAAACCCCAGACTTAAAATATAGTGAGATTATGAAAAAAAAAATAATAGAAAAGTGAAACAAAACCCACTCTGAAATTATTTCCATATTGCTTGGCATAACTAAGGGGCACCTCTTTTTCAGGCAGTTCCCTTTTTTTGGCCACTCCATTCCTTCACATTAAAGGGCCACCACCGGCTCCTCAGACTCCCTGGAGAGGCACGACAGGGAGAAGCCCCACTTTGGTGAATCTTTGGCAAAACAGAGAGCGGGTTTTCTCCGGTGCCTGGAGCCTGCCAAGTGAGCCTGCCAACAGGAGGTGTTTCTGGCACAGAAAGAGCATTTACCAGGCTTCCCGCTCACAGAAATACCTGGTCCTTGTAGTGATCTTCCTCCTGTCAGGCTGTACGGGGTCCAAGGCGCAGAGGAGGCTGCTTTGTTTGGGCTGAGCCCTGCGTGAACACAGCTGGAGAGGGAGAGAAGCCACGCTGCAGTTTCTGATTTTCACTAATTGCATCTGCCTTGATTTTCTCCCCCGCATCATTCCCGGGTAAGAGGACCGGAGCTGCCTGAAGGATATGCCTCCTCTTTTCCCTCTGTGACAGCTGGAGCACAGTGTTCAGCTTCAGGAATGCAGGCGTGCCATGCACACCCTGTTGAGTGAAGGGAAACAAGGTCTATGAGTGCCATCAGAAAACTGGCTTCTCCCCTTCCCTCCGAGGCACAAAACCCACCAGCGGAGCAAAACGAAATGAAACTTCACCTCTGGGATCTCCAAGCTATTTCAGCCATCCCGTTCTCAGAGAAACCATCAGGATTTGAAATTTAAAACACATGTAAGGTCACAATCCCATCAGATGCTGCTTCCGTTGCAATGGTGTGGCAGTGCTTGCTCACACCCTGGTACCCTTTGTATAGGTGTCACTGAGACTGAATTGTGCTTGCTCTGGGGGACTTTGCTTGCTGGGACAACACCACACAATCAAAGTCCCTGCTGGGTGACACGTGCAGCTGCCAACTCCTCTAGGCCCACTCAGAAAATGTTTTTTTTTCAGGTTAGCTTAGCTTTTCAACCACATCATAGAATGGTTAGAGTTGGAAGGGACCTTAAAGATCATCCAGTTCCAACCCCCCTGCCCTGGGCAGGGACACCTCCCACCAGACCAGGTTGCTCCAAGCCCCATCCAGCCTGGCCTTGAACCCCTCCAGGGATGGGGCAGCCACAGCTTCTCTGGGCAACCTGTTCCAGTGTCTCACCACCCTCACAGAAAAGAATTTCTTCCTGATATCTAATCTAAATCTCCCCTCTTTCAGTTTAAAACCATTACCCCTCATCCTGTCACTCTAGTCCCTGACAAAGAGTCCCTCCCCATCTCTCCTGTAGCCCCATCAGGTACTGGAAGGGGCTATAAAGTCTCCCCGGAGCCTTCTCTTTTCCAGGCTGAACAACCCCAACTCTCTCAGCCTGTCCTCAGAGGAGAGGTGCTCCATCCTGCTCATCATCTTTGCGGCCCTCTGTTGGACCTGTTCCAACAGGTCCACGTCCTTCCTGTGCTGAGGACTCCAGAGCTGGCCACAGTGCTCCAGGTGGGGTCTCACCAGAGCAGAGTAGAGGGGCAGAATCACCTCATCACTGGTGAAAAGATGTCTGTGCTGCATCCTTGCACCCAAGAGGACTCTCCAGCATGCCAGAAAAGTTTTGTTTGTAATCATAGCATCTCTGCACTCCTCTGGTATGAGAGGGCTATACCATGCCGGGGCTGTGGGAAGATGCCAGCTGCGTAGGGCTACCACACACTGGGACTGGGGAGAAACAGCCTTCCTTGCACTTCGGTGTTGACATTTTAATATTAAATCACTGCAAATTATGATGATTGCTATTCTGCGGAGCACAGACCTTGGCACGTGCTTATAGCCAGAGAGGAACGGGTAGAGGAGCAAGGCTGTGCCTTCAGCTGGTGTCCTCTGGGCTGGGGATTTTCTACTCAGTTCTTGACTGCCATCAGCAGAGACGTTACGCTGGATTCCCAGAGCTGGTGCAACACACGCCCCTTTCAGCTGACTTTAAATCAAGTAACCTTGTTTACATCTTCAAACAGTTTGATCCAGGAATTTCATGGGAGCTTTACCTTCTAACTCCGAGCTACGTTTGGTTGAGTCTGGCCCTGCATGTGGGAAAAACCCCTTTAGAGAAGCACAGTAGTTACTGTACAGACACAGCTGCTGTTTTTCCAAATGAAACACAGTATTTCATCTGTTTCAATGCTGTTTTAAGTCAAATCAATTTGGCCCATGACTCACTCTGTACTTCTTTTGCCAGATTTGATTTTTGTGTTTGGAGTTTGGGCTGGTAAGTAATAATGACAACAACGTGTCTGAAGCAAGAAGATGTTAACTCTATTTATGCCAGCACAAGCAGAAGTACGAAAGGCTCTCAGTACCCAATTTCAAGCAGGCTTTGGTATGCATGGAATACGTTCAGGAGATGAGTTTGGCAACAGAGATACAGTACCAAGGAGCTGGGAGGAAGGTTGGTTGGAAAGACGATCCAGGTTCTTGCTGCGGTGGGGAGACTCGATGAAACAAGCCATCTTATAAGGAGAGGAAGACTAGATGTGGTCTAGGTGCCTGGACCAGTGATGGTGTTCTTAATGCAAACCCTGTGGTGTCAGCATGCTTTCTGTGGCACATGGGCTAGGCTGCAGCTACTCTCTCCAAAAATGACATGGTTCAGGTGACTGTGGAGCTGCCACGGACAGACCAGTGAAGTACGCAACATCTTACCAGCTGAAATGTTTGAGGCCAAACATTAAGTTGTTACTCACTGGGATCTCTGCCATTAAGCTCCCTCTCCCCTGATATTTATGATTAACACTTTAAAACATCTGCATTGCCTTCCTGACTCAGAAGCGTTGCAGTTGAAGGGAAACGCTTTTCTGTAGTAAAGGTTCTGACTGTTACAAAAGAGGAGACTTCTACTTCGTCTCTCTCTGTCCTTTACTCTTCCCAAAGCAGTAAATGGCCTTCGGGAAGGAGGTGCCTCCCAGAGCCCCAGTAGACCTCCCTCCCTCTGGACACACAAGCTGCAGCAGAGGTGACCTTGCCAAATGCTAACGAGCACTGGCCCCTCTCGGGCTCCCAGGCTCCTGGAGACACGTGTGAGAGAGCACTGGCTCTCCGTGTATCACCCCTTTGACCCTTTATAAATTGGGATTAGGACAACTGGCCAACTTGATGGTCTCTCCCTTAGACAAGCCAGCCATGGAGGCATTTCCCGCACTGAGGTTTTGGTCACAGCTCCCGAGAAAGGGAAAGCAAAGTGTTTACAAAGATGAAATAGAGACACAGGAGGGCAGAAGCACGTTAAAAGTAAAGAGTGAACTTTTTTTTTTCTTCCTACAAACTCTTCCCAATTAAAAGAGGGAGAAAGCAGAAAGCACTTGAAAATAGGTCCTAGGGTTGCAGAACCGCATTTCTGAAATAGAGAGCTCTCAAGTATCAAACTACGCTGCAGAATGACTAATTGTGGGGTGACTAATCCCTGTCTCCCCTCCAAAACTATTACTTCACAGTGACCAAGAAAACATACCATGGAGATGTTGTTATTGCATCACTCACATTTACTTGCATTGAGAAAGACTGAGCCTTTTACGGTACTTGTCTGCTTACCGAGAGATACGCTTCCTCCACGTAATAAAAGAAAGGACCACTTAGTCTTCATAGTTCATCCTGGACAGTTATGAAGGTGTTTGGTTAAATGCCTAGGGACTGGGGAGCTGGCTTTCAAGCAAAGAAAAAAAAAAAAAAATATTTGGGGGGAGGGGGAAGGGGCAGGGAGATGGCAGAAGCAGATGGATATTCAGGTTGACAGAAAATGAAAACCTGCCTTCGTCTTGCTTTCATTAGTCTTCATTATATGACCACGACAGCTTTAATTGCTGCCCTGCATACATAAGTAATAAAAATGTAAAATGTTTAAATGAACTGTGGCTCCCAAAAGCCATTATAAAAGATTAATGATGAGTACTCTTTGCTAACTTAAACGTCTTCAAGAAACACATCTGAGCAGCCCTTGTGGTTAAGATGATATTAGAACAATATTTGCCGGACCACTTGTCTCAAAGCATTATGCACCAAGCTTTGATGGTTTTGATTATTCCGTCTTTAGCTAGTCTGAATACTAGACATATTTGATGCCAATTTACTAATTCCTGACAAGTTATCCCGCTCCCGCAATCCAAAGAAAGAGTCTTCAGGTACTCATAGTTATATTCTGTCTTCAAGAATTGCTGATCTTGAAAATAGGTCCTAGGGTTGCAGAACCGCATTTCTGAAATAGAGAGCTCTCAAGTATCAAACTACGCTGCAGAATGACTAATTGTGGGGTGACTAATCCCTGTCTCCCCTCCAAAACTATTACTTCACAGTGACCAAGAAAACATACCATGGAGATGTTGTTATTGCATCACTCACATTTACTTGCATTGAGAAAGACTGAGCCTTTTACGGTACTTGTCTGCTTACCGAGAGATACGCTTCCTCCACGTAATAAAAGAAAGGACCACTTAGTCTTCATAGTTCATCCTGGACAGTTATGAAGGTGTTTGGTTAAATGCCTAGGGACTGGGGAGCTGGCTTTCAAGAAAAAAAAAAAAAAAAAAAATATTTGGGGGGAGGGGGAAGGGGCAGGGAGATGGCAGAAGCAGATGGATATTCAGGTTGACAGAAAATGAAAACCTGCCTTCGTCTTGCTTTCATTAGTCTTCATTATATGACCACGACAGCTTTAATTGCTGCCCTGCATACATAAGTAATAAAAATGTAAAATGTTTAAATGAACTGTGGCTCCCAAAAGCCATTATAAAAGATTAATGATGAGTACTCTTTGCTAACTTAAACGTCTTCAAGAAACACATCTGAGCAGCCCTTGTGGTTAAGATGATATTAGAACAATATTTGCCGGACCACTTGTCTCAAAGCATTATGCACCAAGCTTTGATGGTTTTGATTATTCCGTCTTTAGCTAGTCTGAATACTAGACATATTTGATGCCAATTTACTAATTCCTGACAAGTTATCCCGCTCCCGCAATCCAAAGAAAGAGTCTTCAGGTACTCATAGTTATATTCTGTCTTCAAGAATTGCTGATACTTGCTTCAATGGTTTTTACTGCCAAAATCGTTGAACGTAGGGTTTATTAGTAGCAATCCAGAAGTTATTGTGCTAATTAATACAATATCCAGCTGAAGGGGAAAATACAAAATCTTTTCTATTTAAATTGGAAGCAGTACCAAGACCCATCTTTGAACTGCCACTTTCTCTTGAGGGGCACAGACTTGACTCTATCTGAATTCAGATGCGAGAGTGGAGTTTTTATTTCTAAAGTACACCAAAGCAAAGCCAAGCTTTGGCACAGTTTTGGCCACTCATCTCTCATTTAACTTAGAAACCCATCTTTAGGGTAAAGCAAATGCTTAAGCAGAGGTGAAGGTACTAACGCTTGCCTTCTCAGTGCTACCACTCAGCATTTTTTTCATGTTTTGCCAACACATTTACAACTATTTGCCATATACCACCGTTTTCTGTCTAGTTGGCACAATGGAGTGCCACCAAAGAACTGTAACTTAGCATTGGCCCATTAGCTCCTGCGTCCATGCTCTGCAGACACAGCAGCACGGGTTTCAAAAGCAGTGTAGCTCTGATCCACTCTGCCCACTGGAATAAGTTATATCTCTTGGCAAAGTTCAGCTTTGGGACTTTCAGTGGCTTTTCATTGTGCTCCATCTCTGGATGGAACCAATGGTCAGACCATCCTTAGACCATGTGCGCAGGGTTAACAGAGCAGAGGCAGGATAAGGAAGCTAAGGTGACCTTCTCTCCCTCTTGCCTACAGACAAAACCCAAACTTCTTAAAGGGGCACTAACAACTTTTCTGTGGATAAGCACCTCCCTCGTGAAGTCAGCTGGATTCTCTTGACAGCTACACATCCATGGGAATGAAGAGATCTCTACAGGCAATCCAAACCTTTTCTGCGTGGTGTACTCTCATGTTTGGCTTTCAATCCAATTTTCAGCTAATACTAACCAATTCGGGAAGACTTATAAAACTTGATACTCTGCGGCATAAACCACTTTCTTGCTATTTAGGATCAAACTAGGATTTCCACAAATGGCAGGAATTTGCTGGCTGCAGAGCTTCTGTATGCCATCCTTTCCAGTGTCCCTTGTGGAGGCCAAAAACTAGACTGGGGGACAACCAAATGATATATTTCTATGTTCCTTTCTGCTTTAGCGCTCATCTTGCTATATTCCACTCAATGTTGACTTTCATAATACAGTCTCCTCTGCCAGGAAGGGATTATATTGGCTACTTAAGATCTTCCAGGCCTTCACCAGTTCTCCCGCACAACGATGTCCAAATTTTCCAATTTCCCGTTCCACTCCCATCAGCTCTCTGGGCTCGTTTCTGTACACACATGGTCCCATTTCTATTTCCTGACCACCGTTTGGAAGCTGCCTCCCTAGTAAGTCTGGCTCCTGGGCTCCCGTCTCTTCCTGCACAGTCTTCTGGGCTGGTACCATTCCAACCTGGAGACCAGAAACTTTTCCAAGACAACTATCCCCTTTTTCAGCGCTGCCAAAAAACCCCCATCAACCGACAAACCCATTCTCTGTTCAGCATCACAGAATAGACCGATACAATTAGGACTGCAGGGTTAATTATATTAAGGGAGGGCAGGATGAGATTGCTGTTCCCAGGGAGAAGAGCAAGGTGCTGGAGAAAGAGGAGTGTGGCTTCGTGCTGCTCTTTCACAGCTGGCTGAAGGAGAGCTTGGCTCTGCTCTTCCCAGCCTAAAAGAAGAAAGGACAGGAGCCCCAGGGAACAAAGACTGGCTTGCCAGGTCTTTTAAATCAGTGACAGGAGGAGCAGGAGGAGCTCCTTCCCCTCTCTGCCTCCTTCTCCTGCTGGGGAAACTCCTCGGGCTGGTGCTATGATCTCCCTCAACTCTTCTCCTGCTGCTGCAGCCGCCCTGGAAGCCCCCAGACATTCCCAGCAGAGTCTGGACGGCTGCTTTGGTGACAACCTGGGCTCAATTTAATGAGAACGTTCACGTTCACTTGCTAAGCTGGTGGGCTGCCAGCATATTTTCTTGAGGCACATAAGAGAGAGAAGGGAAATGGTGATTTCTAACAGGGTTGGGTTTTTTTCTTGTGTGTGTGTGTGTGTGTTTTTGGGTTTTTTTTTATCCAGCCAAACCTGACTGGAATTTCATGGATGAAAGAAAAGGCACTTCTCTAGCCCAGGGGCTTTGTCCCTGCCAAATTATAAGGGCCTGCTGCAAACAATGGAGGTGTTAGAGCTTCTAAAAAAATAAAAATGTTGAAAGAATCTTTTATAACGGAAAATATTAGGCAACCTAAATCTCGGGCCAGCTGGTAGCGGGCAGTATAATATAAGCTCTTTGGAGGAGAGCTGTGCAAATAATGGATTTTCAGAATTTCTCTTCTCCCACTATCCCCCCTCCAAGTTCGAACTATTTTAGCTATTTTCTCCAGCTGAAATTATTCGCCAGATTCAGCCAGTTGCTAAATTCTCCTAAAATTTTTCTTTTCTCTGTCAACAGGTTTCTTGTAAAAACAAACCCTCTCTCCCACCTCCGGCTTGGAATGACGGCGTTCACCAGTGACACAGTTAGGAAGAAATCTGCCTGTGGTCAGCTCTTTCTTTTTTCCCTATGTTCTCGCCGGAGCTCACACGTTACGGTAACTGAGCTGGCCCAGTGGCAGCTCCTGGCCACGCACGGGGAGGTTTTCCATCCATCTCCACCTTCCCCCCCATCAGCCCCAGAGCCTTTGCACAGCGTGGGGCTGGAGGTTCATTAGGTTGTGGTTTCCAGGCTGAGTCTTCACTGGGCCGGTTCATAACGGTGATGTTTCTGGTGACAACTGCAGACCAGATGCCCCTCCTTGGTGCCGTGCCCCTGGAAGGGAGAGCTTTGAGGTGACACAGGAGGTGGGAGGCTCTGAGCACTCGAAGTCATTGATCCCACGGCATTTCTTGTGTCCATGCAGGTGTTAGCTGTGGCCTCCTGGCCAAATCCCACTCTGGCACATCCCCAGCTCCAGCAGTTTACCGATTTAATATCACCTCCGTGCCTCTAATGGTACTTCCCTTCTTCTTCCCGCTGAGACCAATGGGATGAGGTTCAATAAGACCAAGTGCCGGGTCCTGCACTTGGGTCACACCAACGCCCTGCAGAGCTACAGGCTTGGGGAAGAATGGCTAGAGCAGCCCAGCAGAAATGGACCTGGGGGTGTTGGTGGACAGCCGGCTGAACATGAGCCAGCAGTGTGCCCAGGTGGCCAAGAAGGCCAACGGTATCCTGGCCTGTATCAGGAACAGTGTGGCCAGCAGGACTCAGGAGGTGATATCAGGAACAGTGTGGCCAGCAGGACTCAGCAGTGCCCCTGTACTGGGCACTGGTGAGGTCCCACCTCAAATGCTGTGTCCAATTTTGGGCCCCTTACCACAAAAAAAGACATTGAGGGGCTGGAGCAGGTCCAGAGAAGGGCAATGAAGCTGGTGAGGGGTCTGGAGAACAAGGCTCATGAGAAGACGCTGAGGGAGCTGGGGGTGTTCAGCCTGGAGAAAAAGAGGCTGAGGGGAGACCTTCTCGCTCTCTCCAACTCCCTGAAAGGAGGGTGTAGCCAGGGGGGGTCGGTCTCTTCTACTAAGTCCCAAGCGATGGGACAAGAGGAAATGGCCTCCAGTTGTACCAGGGGAGGTTCGGGTTAGAGATTAGGAACAATATTTACACTGAGAGGGTTCTTAAGCCTTGGAATAGGCTGCCCAGGGAAGTGGTTGAGGCCCCATCCCTGGAGGGATTTAAAAGACAGGTTGACGTGGTGCTGGGGGACATGGTTTAGTGATGTTGGGTTTTTTTGTTTGGTTGGTTTTTTTGTCAGAGTTAGGTTGATGGTTGGACTAGATGATCTTGAAGGTCCCTTCCAACCTAGATGATTCTATGATTCTTTAGCAGCAGATTTGTGCATCAGTGGCCAGGCAGATGCCTGCTGCACCTCTAGCATCCCAAGGAAGCCATCCTTGCGCGTGCAGTCTCTGACATCCCATGGGATAAGCAGCAGCCCTGTGCAGAGGGCTGGAAGGGAGCTGCCCCACAGCACCAGACAGAAATGACTGAGACCCCAGGTGAGGCTGCAGCCCGCCTGCCCTATAGTGCCCTGGCGGTCCGGCACTATAAAAGTATTTAAACAAGCTGCCCAAGCCCTAAAATGTGGTTTCACAGTCATGAAATGTGGTTGTTTGGCAACAACAGACACTGCCTTGCTTTCAGAGGCTGTTTTATGACTGTTAGCCTAACATAGACCTTCCAAAACCTTCCCCCTTTCCCTTTTCCTCTCCTCTTCTCTTCCCCCTTTCCTTTTTCCTCTCCTCTTCTCTTCCCCCTTTCCTTTTTCCTCTCCTCTTCTCTTCCCCCTTTCCTTTTTCCTCTCCTCTTCTCTTCCCCTTTTCCTTTTTCCTCTCCTCTTCTCTTCCCCCTTTCCTTTTTCCTCTCCTCTTTTTTTTGTTAGATTATTAAATCTATCCTCAGAGATGCTGAGCCCAATTTTCAAACAGAATATCCAGGTCTTGTGTTTATGGCTTTGAGCGAGCGGTGAAGTGGAGGCGCGTGTTTTACAGAGCCCATTAAACTGCAGGACCAGGCAGACAACGTCGGTGCCCATGTTGGAAAGCAGAATACTGAAAATTTTGCCAAGAAAGAGCTATTCAACCAGATGAACCCCTGGTGGTGATTTAAAGCAAAGTGAAACTCCCAGGCCTTTGTTCACGTCTAGGGCAGCATCAACGGAGCTGGGTGAGCTCCAGCTGGGGTTATGGCCCCACAGCCATGGGGGCTTCCATCAGGGCAGGCTTGGAACCACCATGTTTAGTCACAGCAGCAGAACAAGGAGGACTCGATACCACCAGGAGCAAAGGGGCTGCATGGAGCTTCAGTGGCACCCACCAAAGTTCAGGCACAGGGGAGCCAAGGAGGGTTAAATCAACACCTTGCAGGCAGCATCTGGGCACTAAACACAAGTTTTGGCACTAGTTTTTCCATCGTCCTCACTACATGGCCCCTTGAAACCTTGCCCCCCTTTCCTTGTCAATCTGGGAACCAGGGTGCATGCCCTGTCTGAAGCTCTGGAGAGAAAACTCCTCCTAAAGCTTCCCTTTGCCATTTGAAATCACAATGGAAACTATACAGAGGAAGATTTGTGCTGTAGCTACGGGCCTTCTAAAATAACTTTTTCATGCATAAATATTGATAGTGAGCACCGGCTTCTATTTTTACACAGCATAACTGAAAAAATATACATATTAAACTTAACAAAGACTATCTTCCTAAAATAAGGAACAAAACCAACCAAGTATAAACAGCAATGACAAAAGGGAAAAAAACAACAACAACCTAAAGCAAGAATTATTGTGGGGCATGTTCCTTTCTGCTTTTTAATCTTTTACCATTATTCTATCTGTGAGTAAAGCCTCGTCAAGGATTACTTTGGGAATTTTGGAGGCTGTGTAAATATGTACCGTTGCTAGGTTGTGAAGCATCCCAGCCACACACGTTAGCAGGGTAGGAATAAAGCTGGCCAAGGCCAGGAGATCAGACTGAGCAGAGGCTGGCTATCCATCACAGTGATCTTGATGGCTGGAGAAGGCAGCAGCCCATAATGGCCCCATTCCTCCCGGTAGGAGATGCACCCACCACCCCACCCAAGGAGGTGCACCTATTTGTGTGCAGGACACCTGGTTTGGGTAGTATCTGGTCTAAGAACTCAAAATACCACAAGAGTAGAGAGAGCAGCATTTATACTACCTACCTTTGCTCAAGTCTTTCCAAAAGTGTTCATCATCCCTGCACCCAGATTTCCTCTTCAGGCTCTTCAGTCCCCTCCAGGTCACAGTGATAGAAAGGCAGAAAGATTCGGCCTCACCAGTTTGGTCCACTTGGGCAGCAGTTTGTCTTCCTGAGCCCAGTGAGCTTCACCGGCTGGAGAAAGCCTCCAACGTCCTGGTGGAAGTCTGTAGAATAAAGTTTCCCTCACTTAGTGTCTGCTGAGTGACCCAGCTGTTGCCTACCTGGTAATGGGTGTTAAAGACTTTCACCAGGTGCATGTGGTTTCTCCACTTGCTCACAGGTGCAGTGATTGTGTAACACAGGGACTGCACTAACCCCTTTTCTCACCACGATAGTTGTCCTCTATTCCCTTCACCCCTTCACTGTTTCTTGCCCATCATAACTTTGGTCATAAAGCTCTGGAGAAGCAGGGTTTTGAGCCCAATTCTGATCTCACTTATTCTGGCATAATTCAGGAGCAACCACAGTTATACTTGTAGAAGATGAAAATCAGTCCGGTTCCTTTTAACTGGGCAAAATTTGTGGTCTGCAGAAAAAAAAAAAAAGAAGAAAATAATCCAAGGTGTGAACTATAGAGCAAGCTGAAGAAGGAGATATTGTTTTTTTCTCCTCCAAAGTCCAATATTTTTCTGGCTAGCTCTTTAACTAATTGAAAAAATAGTTTTGTGGGGGGAAAAAAAAAATCCCACAGTACCTAAACATTTGGCATCATGATGCAAAATTTTACAGAAGAAAACAAAAATTGGAAAATTCCCATCAGCTGAAAATGCAGATGATAGTGTCTCCAGTGGCATCTTGTATTGTAGGACAGAACATGGCAGTGCTGGGATGTGTGGCTTCACTTATTAAAGAGCGGTGACTGAACTCCATTGAGTAATATCAAGTGAATACGCAGAAAACAGAGCCGAAAACCACCGCTCTTTTCCCATCCTGATGAGGAAGGTCAGTGCTGAGGAAGGGCACTCAGCAGGCAAGATTTCCATACGTGGGCCTGGACCTCTAATGCCACCATGCTCAGTAGGCTACAAAGCAACCAGGAGCTCAAAAGTCCCTCCAAGGGTCAGCATCATGCTGTAGCTGGCATCCCTAAGTGCCTGCGGCACTCAGAACCCCCTGAAGTTTTTGCCCAGGGAAGTTGTGGCTGCCCCATCCCTGGAGGGGTTCAAGGCCAGGCTGGATGGGGCTTGGAGCAACCTGGTCTGGTGGGAGGTGTCCCTGCCCAGGGCAGGGGGTTGGAACTGGATGATCTTTGAGGTCCCTTCCAACCCAAACCATGCTATGGTTCTATGAAGTATGAACCCTCCTCTGCTCTCTGTGGTTGCCCAGGGGTGGTTGGACCCTCAGCAGCATGGCCGGTGCGCTTAGGGAAGCTGTTGACGTGGTGCCTGGCCAAAGTCTATCTGGGTGCCAAGCTCCAGGCAGCGGCCATGGGAGAAGAGGGGAGGAGAGAGGAGCCCCCAGCACTGACTGGGTTTATCTTCCAGCTGAGTATTGGTCCAGATTAACTGCATGTGTGACCACAGAGGCTTAAACTCGTTCCTCGTCACGGTTGTGAAAGCATGGCTGTGAAGCACGAAAAAAATCCTAGAAACAAAGATCTTTGCAGACTTCCCATGGTGCAGTCCAGTTCTGCGTCCCTCAGCTCACTGGGTTTAGGAAATGAGAGGCTTTATGTGCAGTCAGCCCTTCCGAGCATTTCAAGAAAGGGCCAAAGAGACTAAAATGTTGATTTCTTGGAGCAAAAAAAATCCCTCCAAGGGGTTTTGATCAAGTACCTTGCCAGCTGCCAGCAGCAGGAGAGGTCCCCTGCAGTGGGAGGCAAGCGCTGGTACCCTCCTGCCCTTCTGAGAAGTGCCCTCAAACTGGGGACGCCCGACCCAGGTAGCCACAAGAGCCCGGATAAAGCACTAGTGTGTGAAACCACAAACCCCAGGGCCAGGCTGCCTTTCCACCGGACACATTGAGATGATAAAGATCTGCCTAGAAAAGAAAAGCCCCTTTTCTGTGTGTTCTCCATCCGCCAGCAGAGCCGGTGGGGTAATATCCAGCTGCCATCTGCATGGGGATGGCCGTATTGTGGGGCTCTTGTCCTGCCCTCCATGGCCCCGTCTGCAGGGAAAGGAAATGCTGGGGTTCGAGGTCAACCTCTGGACCAGTAGGTAGCCGTGATAAGCGATGTGCCATCATGGCCCTTGACCACTGTCTCAGAGCTCAGATAGTGTACTTGGGTCACCAGAAAAGGGCACACTCAGGCCACAAGAGTGTCTCAAGGGCCGCATTGTGTTATACAAGAAGCTATCTAACATTATTAGTCAGTCAAACTCTCAGTTTAACTCTCTAAAGCTCAGTTATAAACTCTTGAAGCTCAGTTTAAAGCTCACACAGGCCATGCACATGTGACCCACAAATATAACAACCATTTTCCGTCGTTATTTTCAGCAACAAGTTTTACTTCTCTACTTATCTTCTGGTACACCCACGTATTTTAGAAGGGGCTGGGTAGATCGAATTTTTTTTTACTGGTGCTTTTATTATGCTTTTTTATTAGGTAAGAGGAAATGGGCACAAACTTGAACATAAGAAGTTCCATCTCAACATGAGGAGGAACTTCTTCACTTTGGGGATGGCAGAGCCCTGGAAGAGGCTGCCCAGGGAGGTGGTGGAGTCTCTGTCTCTGGAGACATTCAAAACCCTCTTGAACACCTTCCTGTGCAGCCTGCTCTAGCTGAACCCGCTTTGGCCGGGGGTTGACAAGACGATCTCCAGAGGACCCTTTCAACCCCATATCATTCTGTGATTCTGCAATGAAGGTGGCCCTGGGTATGGGCTGGGCTCGTCTCTGCTGTGGTTCAGCTGGGGAGGAGAGCAGAACCCAACTCTCATCCCATCCCATCCCTCCAGTGGCAGTTAAACCCTGAAAATACCGGCCTTTCTATGTTGTGACCAAGAGCCATCTGATTGTGTTGGCCACTCTTGAAATCTGCTTTCTGAAGTCTCAATGGCAACCTGTGCTGCAGGGAAAACAAGGCCAGAAGCTCCCACACCGGCACCAGAGCACCCCGAAAACACCTGGTGCCTCCTGCTCCCGGGGCCGCTTCCCTGCTGCGAGGGCGGTTTTCCTCCCGGAGACCAGGAGGGACAGGGAAACAGGGCCGGGGTTCCCCGCAACGACTTCTCTGCCCAGGCCACACGGTTCAGCTGGAAAATTAAAGAGGAGAGAAGATGAGCTTTCATACACCCACCTGTGCAGACTCATCCCAGGAGTCAGGCAGGGTTCACTCCCTCCCACACGTCCCTGCTGCTCTGCAGCCTTGACCCTGGAGCCCCCTCACCCCTGTGCCCCCCCAACTCCCATGCTGCTGGATGGAGAAACCACTAAAAACCCACTTAAACTGCTCTGACCAGCAGACGCCAGAAGGACGGTGATGGGAGGTCTCCGTGGGGCACGTCCCGGGGTTGTGCTGGCAGAGAGTTTGTTTCCACAGGTGTGCTGAAGTGTGGCTGTTCTCAGCCCTTGCTGGGCCAGGCCCACACTCACCTCCAGCTGGGGCAACATGGCCTGGGCCCCATGGGCTGTGCTGCCGTGGGTCTCCTCTCCCTGCCTGGCCCACGACAACGTCGTCAGGAGGGAAATGCCTGTGGCTCCTGCTGCCTTGCCAGCAGCCATCTTAACGCCGTGTGGTGCTGCTTCTCCTCCTCCCTCTGCCTCTCCTGCTCTTCAGCCCCCAACACACCTTTTTTTTTTGGCAACTCCACGACCACCACTGAGTTTTGGGGCTGCCAAGGACTTGTCCCAAGGGGGATGGAGGGCAGGGGGGGTTGCTGTAGGTCAGAGCAAGAGACTCAGTGCCCCATCCCCATCCAGGGAGCGCTCGGCCAGTGAAGTCCTTCACGATGTCCCTCAAGCTGAAGTCCTTGTATGACCAGCGAGAAACCCCATCCCCTCTGCGTGTGCAGCTGGGGTCTCAGCATCTTGCTGGGGGGGAGCACTTGGCAAGGAGTTGCCACTGGACAGGAGCCATCCCAGTGTGCCCACGGGGGTTAAAAACCAGTGGAGTGTCTGCCCGTGCATGGGGTGGATGCAAATCCCAAGAGTAACTCATTCAACCTGCCCAAAGGTGCATGCTCAATTTGGTGTCATCATCCAACTAGGGCCAAGCTGGTTTACAGGATAAAATACGCAAGAAGCTTACAGTAAAAAAAATAATAATTTAAAAAAAAGTAATAAAAAGATTGCCAGGGGGATGATGAGAGCAGTGGGCTGGATCAGCTCGGCCCAGGCAGGAGCGCTGGAAGGGGGCCAGGGGGAGGCAGGAAAGATCCGTGAGGAGTTTCCTGCAAAGAAACCATTGAAGAAATCCGGCCAAAGCAGAACGCGTGTGACGCCGGCGCGGCTCTGCCCGGGTGGAGGGGGACCTGTCCTCTGGCCAGAGATGTGGAGGGAGGAGGTGAGGGGGAAAGAAGGTCCAGTCTAGATCAACCTGACCCAAAATAATATGTGGTTTGCATTTTCTAAGCAGAAAATTAAAAAAAAAATAATAAAGCAAGTAGAGCAAAAGATTTCACATTGGAGGAAATGTCATTTTTCCTATTAAAAAACCCAAACAAACCAGACCAGAAAAAATCCCTAACTTTGCAGTTAAAAAATTCCTGCCAAGCACTGAAATATTTTCTGGTGAGGCCCAGAGGTCTCTGCTCTCCCCCAGTACCAGGAGACTGGTGTCACCGGAATGTCCCCTTGCCTGGATGAGAACACCACCACCTTCAATTTCAAGCCCCTCCACCGTGGGTGTTCTCAGAGATTTTGCACCCCAAGACCTGGTTGGGAAATGCCACCAGTGCGAGGCCTAAAAACGCACCTGAAAATGCAGAATCTGTTCTCCTGGGACCTCCTGGTGTGGCAGAAAACCAACAACCAACCAACCTCTCAGCCAGCGAGTCCCCGTGCCCCAATCCTGACAAGGGGGGGCAAGGGATAGTCCTAAAGTTGGCAGGAACCCCCGTGGGGAAGCCAAGAGAGTGACACCAGTGGGGGCAAACCCACGCTCCGTTTGGGCACCAAGGGCTTGCTTCTGAACACCTTTAGCATCATGGGCATGCAGTGGCCCCGGCAGCAGGCGTAGGGCAACCCCCAGCCGGGCAGGGAGAGGGAGATGCTGAGGGAGATGCTGAGGGAGATGCTGAGGGAGATGCCTCAAACAGCAGCTGCTCCCACTGGACCAGCTACAGACCCACCAAGCAAGTCAGCAGAGTGGCCACCAGGCTGAAGAGCAAGCCAAGCCCTGGGCCAGGACGGCTCTGCCACCGGTGTCCGCTCCGTGTTATTTCTGACCCAAAAGCCCTCCGTCAGCAGGGCTGGGAAAGGGCTGGGCTGGGGGCAGGAGCTGCGGGTGCGAAACTTAATTCAGAAGAGGTGCTGGAAACTGATGCTGACGGCGTTTTTTGGAAACTCTTTCCCCCCCAGAGCTGAAAAAAGAAAAAAAAAAAAAAGGGATTTCCTTAAAATGACTGAAAATGAATTTGCCGCATCTGCAAAGAGCGGCTTGTGGGCTGCTCGTCCCTGAAAGTGGCGAAGGGAACGCCGCAGTCAGCAAATTTTCAGTTTAAATGACAAAAGCTAACGCGCCCACGGGCGACAGCAAGTGCCAGGTACGGCACCGGTCGCCTTAAATCCTGAAAACGCAACCACTCGGATTGTCAAAGCTCCACGAGTTTGCACAGTCCAAAAATGCAGTCCCTTCGGCCAAAAAAAAGCTGGTTTTGGACTCAAGAGCGGCTCGTAATTAAAGCCAACAGCATGAGGATCTGTAACCGATCTGCTCCGAACAAATTATTTGGCTACCTGAAAAGAAGAGAATCAAAAACCGTTTTATTTTTTTGGAAAAGAGGCTCAAAGAAGAAAAACATTAACTCGCTGAGAAAGAGGGAACAATACAGGCAAATTAAAACAGCTTGACCCCTGGATTGGGCAAGTGTGTGCGATGGGGGAGAAGGTGGGACCCGCTTTAGTTTGCTGAGCAGCCCAATCACTGCTTATGACATAAAATTAGACCATTTGTTTAAAAAAGAGCTACAGAAACTGAGAAGATCTTACGCCATTGACCTGAACACCCCTCTGTAATATACTTGATGAGAGGGATTTTGTTTTATTTTTACTGAAATTCATGAGATTTACAGTGATGAATGCAATAAAATTACACACATGGTGAAGGAAAGCTTAGCTTCAAGGCAGTAAAGCTTTGTCCAAAACACTTAGCTCCTTGAAATTTGCCATTTTCAGCTGGAAAGGAAAAAAATCTTGAAGGCATGACTCCAGCAAGGCTATTGAGTCAAACAGGACCAGATGGATGTGTGGGATTCACCTTCTGCTTTGGTCATGAATGAAAAGTAGTCAGCTGGGAGTTTGCTGAAGGCTACTGTCACCTAAAATCTGGTCAAGATGTGGTTAATGTAGCCATGCTCGGGTCTGCTGTGCTTTGAGGAGGGGATCACAGAATCACATGGGGTTGGAAGGGACCTCTGGAGATCATCTCGTCCAACCCCCCTGCCAAAGCAGGTCCACCCAGAGCAGGTTGCACAGGAACGTGTCCAGGTGGGTTTGGAATGTCTCCAGAGAAGGAGACTCCACCACCTCCCTGGGCAGCCTCTTCCAGGGGTCTGCCACGTTCTAAGCTAAGAAGTTCCTCCTCATGTTTAGGTGGAACTTCTTATACTCAAGTTTGTGCCCATTTTCTTTCCCATTTTCTCTTTCCAGAGAAGCAGAGGATTTTGACCGACCTCTAAAACCCATACCGGGGTTTTACTGGGCTTTGAGCACCTGCCTCTCCTTAAACTGGGAGGGGTTTGGTAGCAGCCCCAGGTGTGACACAGTGAGCAGGTTGTGTCACCCCATACTCACAGGAAGACAAACCCAAGGCAGAGAAAGGTCTTCATTCAACAAAAGCTTAAACGCTTATTTGTGTCTCCTTCTTCAGGAGGAATTTTTTGAGATGTGTTTTAAATGCTTACCTAGACCGGGACCGCTGAGGCAGGCTTCATAACTTGCCTTTGGTCTGGAAAAATTGAAGCAGCTCAGGTTTTCCCAGGGTTTCTGCATGATTTGGCCCATCAGGTGTCACGCGTTGGTAGATACTCATGCAACACCTGATGAGGTGACCAGAAACCCAGGCCCATGTTCAGCCCAGCCCTGACTAAGCTGACACCCTTTGGTGACATCCTTCAGGGCAGAGTAGCTTGGCCGGGGGGGGGTTTAGGGAGCAGGACCCATCACACAGATTGGGTCCATCACACAGACACAGCTCCTGCAGGAGCCTCCAGCCTAACAAAGACGTGCCTCCTGAACCTACTACCCTGAAGACCACAAATCCAACACCCTACCCTCAGCAACCCACGCGTTTCAGAAATGGGCCCGGGGAGAGCAGAAGGAACCGTCCAAGCAACACGTACTTCGTTGCATGATCAACCAAGGTCGTGAAGTTTCACCACTTAAAATTTATCCAGAGGGGCTCCGTTTAACAGTCAGAATCATCCCCGGCGGGAAGCCTTTTTGAACATCCCTATGAAGGCCTACGCTCGAAGTTCAGAGCGTTGTGGCTTTTTGGTTTTCGCTTTGTTTTCAAAAAGGCTTGATGAAAAGCGTTTTCATAAACAGGCAGCAACAACCATAACGCGTGTACAAAAACAAGATAGCAGTCTCATACGGGAAATCTTTCTGCTTTCGTTTTTATTTTATGAATACATATACAAGAGATGCATAATCTTCCATTATCCAGGCTTAAAAGTAACAGGTTGTTGTTTGGTTTTGTTTTCTTTTTTCTTTTTTTTCCAAAATAAAGAGGAAAATAAAAATGAGGATGAAGGAGGTGCAACATATTCAAACCATACAGTTGAAAAACCTTGCTAAAATTGCTGCTGAAACGTGGAGGGTGTGTCTGTGTGTATCAGCCTGTATCGCAAATCCTCACCCAAGGTATTTATGTAAATGAATTAAAAAAAAACGCTTTGGCATAACCAGAGATTCCTCCACGCACACTTTGTTGACATTTCTGAAATAGTGAGAGAATAAAATCTGAGAATTGTATCATGTATCATTTTCTCTCCTTGGCAGCAACGTCTTTAAATGCAGGGGGGGGAAACGAAGAAGAGTCTGTGGACAAGAGACTTCGCTGTCGTACTAACGGGGTTATATTAGCAGGATACAGCAGGATGCAAACAGCTTCAAATAGAAGAGATGGAGATATATATTTTTATATATGTTTATAATGTAAAAAATGCTTATTTTATATGAGAGAGGAAGATTTGTCAAGATAACATAAAATGAACCACTCTAAGACTAGCTTCCAGCAAAACATTTTGCTTTATTGGATCTATTTTTCTAGCTACAAGTCAAGCTGACATCTGTCAGGCTTTTTAACTTTTCATATGGCAGTCTATAAGAAATGTTTCATGCAACGTCTACAATGCTAAATACAGGGTAAATAACTGGGATTAAACAGGTGAGGAATAACAGACTATTATAAAGGACCAATAACAGCATTATTATGTACATATAGCCATATTATATTCTCATGTCTTCACAGTAATGTGCAAATGTGACAAATATGGCTTTCTTTTTTTTTTTTTTATTTTTCCCCTAAAGAAAGTAAGACATAATTATACAGAATAATGTTTTAAAACGCTTAGGAGGGTTTCACCTTTTCGTGAAACCTGTTCAATCTTCATTGCACTGGGGTTAAGGAGCCACCCCAGCAGGGAGGTGTAGTTCAGGTGTATTTCCAGAAGGGGGCGCAGATTCCTAAGGCACAATATTAATGTTAAACATTTTTAATTTAAGTCATGCTATTTTATTTTATTGTTTTTATTTTATTTTATTTTTTTGGTTATATGAAATAATAGGTTGTTGCTTAGTTATATAATAAGCAGTTGATTGTAAAAAATACAATGTTAAAGGCTACACTACATGCCTACCTGTAGCTCCAGAAACATTAGCTAATCTGAAAACACACTATACAGCGCTGCATATTAAACCTTTGTGGTTTTTTGGTAATATTCTTTTTCATACATGTAGCAGAGAGTTATAAGGCTTCTGCGGAATAATAACATTATAACTGAACAAATATTTTACACTCTTCCATAATGGTATTTACAGTCACTATAACTCATATTTTTGTCATTTGGTAAATAACATGTATCTTGTATGCATCCTTCTTGCCTATCTAAAGTGCTTGCTTAACTGCATGAGGAAAGAAAATGCATACCTGCTTTAGGTGCGACCAACCCTCAAAAGAAGTAGCTGAAATATCTGATGTGGATCTGAAATGCATTCTCAGAAATTGAAATTATTGCTAAATTCAGTGCCCTCACCAGGCAATCATCTATATTATTTGTCATATATAAATATATGCATATATACTAGTATGTATGTACATGCATACACATTCATCTATCATGTAAAAGATAGATTTCAATTTTTTGTCCATCAACCTTTTTTTATTTTGTGCTATTCGACTCACTTGTGCTATGACTGAAGCCAGATTAAAATCAAAATCTTAACATGCTACTACTAACAACCCTATGATTCATTAGCACATAATAAAGACAATACGCAAAAGAAAGCTGAGATGATGACAAATCAAGGAGGCTTTTGAAATGCACTGAGCGTAAGGCAATAGGCTGTACATTACAGCAGAGGGAAAGCTGAAGAAATTCTGGAATTCATAAATGTATCCTACTGGAGCAGGGATCCCTCTCCCTGCTTTGCTGCAGAGTCCTACGCTTTTTTCCAATATCGCTCTCCAGAACGCAAGCTCTATAGCTGCTGCACCTACCAACACTTTTTAATGGTAGCAAATCCAAAGCTTATTAAAAATGCCCTGATGCCACAACCTGGTAAAATAAGGCACTTCCAGGGCTGTATTCCAGCGGTGCCATGCCAAAAAAAGATCAGCACTGGGAAGAAGCACTCAGGTTCCGCTGAGTTTCCTAGTTTTGTCCCGTGAAATGCGCCGTCTCGGAGCGTGCTCCCTCCTCTTCCTTTTGAGATGATTTTCCCTTAAAGAAGCTGTTTCATCAGTTGGAAGTCGAGGGGCTACTTCTTTGTAAGCAAGAGGTAAATCTTCAGTTCCTGACATTCAGTGAGGTGGAAGATCAGGGTGGTACCAGGCAACGTCTTCTTCGGTTTAGTCGGAATCTCTCTACTTGAGCTGACGCGCCAAGTTCAAAAGTGTGTGTGTGGATTTTCCTGCTGTATTGAAAGCTACGAATGCACATTGGTACTGGAAAGGTCATTCCTTATAATTTCATTTACTGCAAAGAGAAAAGACAAAGAGAAAAGGAATGGATTAGCATCCCGCTGCGGCGGGTGGGTCTCTTCAGCTCACAGCCCCCCAAGACTTGTGTCCGCTCCTTGGCAGCTTCTGTAAGCTCCAGACAGTAAGTGAAACACCACCAGGCAGCTCGTACAGGCTGACCACAGTGCAGAACAGCAGGATTAACCAAGGTTATTAACATGCTAAACAGTGTACAACCAAGCATGGCAAGAACAGCAGCATCCCGGATCCTCCTCTGCATCAAAGGCACTTAACGTTTCAATCCAGTGACAGGGAAAACATCTCAGTTGCTCTAGAACTGGCTGGGAAACGTGAAGCAAAGGGAACCACAGGAAATCTCACTGGGAAACGTGAAGCAAAGGGAACCACAGGGAACCAAAGGGAATAATTCCATAAAAAGAGCTGTTTGGAAAGTATATTAGCCACCATAGGTGCTGATGGCAGAGAGCTGCCACCGCCGAACCTGGGTACACGCAGCTGCAATGCCTCGACAGAACACAACTTCATGTGCTGATATTTTCCACTGTGGGATGGTATTAGGGGAAAGGAAATTAAAAAAAGAAAGAAGTGGCAGAGAAAAGACACTGCTGCCTGCTTGCCCGTTCCCTGGAGCTGGTGACACGTGTAAATATATACCCCCTCCTTTCGTGGTGACCAACACACGTGGACATGCAGTCTTTGCTCCTATCTGCACAGACAGACGGGAGGGACAAGCCAGTTAAAACCCTCGCCAAGAGTCAGAGGAAAGAATAAACAAGATTCTCTATCTCAGCATCGGCCCGTCAGACTGCATCTCCACTGATAAAGTCTTGTTTTCTTTATTCACCAGTCTTCTTTCATTCTTTCCCCCCTCCCCTGCAGATCATCACGCAATACAGTTTCCCACACTCCAATTATGTCCATTTATCAGCTTGTGATTTTTGGCAGATGGACAGGAAATGACTGAACCTGGCAAAGGCCATCTACAGTGGACTACACAACATCCCTTTTATTTCCACCCCACCTCCCTGCAGCGACTGCCACCACCTGATTTACATGGAGATAGGACAAAATGCCATCAGTGGGGCTATCACCGCTTCTGAGTTTCCCTAACATTGCTGGGAGTGGGAAACACATGCCCACGTCATGGAAGTACCACGGAAAAGCCTGCAATTTTCCTTTCCTCGTGGGCTGCTGTTCACAGCCATTCAGATAACTTCACGTGTTTACTGGAAAAGACCGAGCCGGTCTAAATCCAACTTCCTGAGGCAATTGGTTGGTTGGTTGGTTCGTTGGTTGGGGCTTTTTTATATTCTTTTTTTTTTTTTTTTTCCTGCAGACCTATTGCCCATTTAGTAATTGCAGCACATGAATCAGTCAGGATTTGTGTCACAGGTCCTGGCCACCGAAACCACTTCTACCAATGGATGCGCGCACCGTACTTCAGAAAGGAAATATCAAGACGTGTTTGTAACTACCTATTTTTGGCAGCAAAGTAAGAGCGGTATGGAAATGAGATGTGAAGACAAGGCGGTTCTTTCCCTTAAGAGACTGCCATGGAGTTCATCTTTAATATCACCAAACGGAGGAAACGAATTCAAGCAGCAAATTCTGTGGCAAAGCCCGCCCTGGGTGGATCTCAGCACAGCCAGGAGTGCTGCCCCACTGATGTCCTGCAAGACTCGGGACAGCTTTTGGGACCCTGACCTTCTGCCTTCAACGCAAACAGCCCGCTTCTTCCGTGGGATGATTCTTCCATGATGCTTTTGTAAAGATAGTTTCTTTGATAATCAAACTCCTCAAAGCAACACCGGGTACGCGGCAAAAACACACAGCAATACCTCGGTGCTGAGCGTGACAATGAAAATGAATCCCCATACGGACCAGACAGTGCCACAGCTTTGCTAACTTTCCCTCAACGTTTCTGTTACATCAAATAAAATTAGGATACTACCCAAGGCAACCATCGGTCTTTGTACAGTTAGTGTTTAGAAACGTTAAATAATGTACAGCGCGTCTGGAAAATGTGAACATAAGTATCACTGGTGTTTCACAGATGGGGACCGGGAGGTGGAAAAGCGAAGGAGCTCCCTGTCTCAGCCAGGATCAGCACTTGGGTATCTCGAGTACTGAGGTACTCTTGCTTGACTCAGTCAGTAAAACTTTCAAAAGTAATATCCCCCAGCCCACCAGCCCATATTTTCCCCTATTATAGCATTTAGTAAAACTATTTGGGAAGCAATTGATGACACACGGGTCTGAGAGCCAAAGGTCCCTCTCCAAAAGTGGCTTTACTCACTCAGAGGCTGTCCTCTCCAGCCACGCTAGGTACCCTCAGCTGAATCCTCTGCCACTAGGGCACGTGGCTTACCCTAGAGATGACATGACTTGTACTGTCATCTAGTAGCCCACCTGCCTTGGCTCAGCCCATAGGACCACCACAGTCCTTCAGTCACACTCTCTCCATCTCCCAGCAGCCAAATCAACTCAGCCTCAGGTGAAATCACTCATAATTTTGTTACGGACTCCAAGAGGATACAGATTAGACCTCTATTGGTCATTTCTTAATTATATGTTACTGTCTTAACAGAGGTGGACTTCTGGTACCTTGATGAGCAGCAGTCAAATCTGGTGTCCTGGTGTAACAACATCTGACAGTTCTTCAACAACAGTCATTAGACATTGTCAGTGTGCACTCGAGAGACAACCGAATTACAACCAAAGGGCACCCTTTGCCACCAGATCTCGCAATCAAACCGGGCCAAAAGCGCCAAGAGGATATTCATAGAATCATAGAATTGTCCAGGCCGGAAGGGACCTCCAAAGGCCATCTAGTCCGACCTCCCCGCAGTCAGCAGGGACACCCCCAACTAGACCAGGTTGCCCAGGGCCTCGTCGAGCCTCTCCTTGAATATCTCCAGGGATGGGGCCTCAACCACCTCCCTGGGCAACCTGTTCCAGTGCTCCACCACCCTCACAGTGAAGAACCCTCTCCTAATCTCCAACCTAAATCTGTTCCCCTCCAGCTTGAAACCATTGCCCCTCGTCCTGTCACTGCAGGCCTTTGTAAACAGACTCTCCCCAGCCTTCCTGTAGGCTCCCTTCAGGTACTGGAAGGCCACTATTAGGTCTCCCCGGAGCCTCCTCTTCTTCAGGCTGAACAACCCCAGCTCCCTCAGCCTGTCCTTGTAGCAGAGGTGCTCCATGCCCCTGATCATCCTTGTGGCCCTCCTCTGGACCCTCTCCATCAGGTCCATGTCCTTCTTATATTGAGGGCTCCAGACCTGCACACAATACTCCAGGTGAGGTCTCACCAGAGCAAAGTGGAAGAATTACCTCTCTGGACCTGCTCTCTGGACATCTTTCTCGTCCATGTTGGCCCACGGACAGCGTGGCCCAGACACAGGACTCTCTATTTCACTGTCTCTTTCACTGAATTTCACTTAATTTTTAGAGTTGGAAGGGACCATAGAGATCATCTAGTCCAACTAGATGCCGAAGCAGGATTGCCTAGAGCTAGAGCATGTTACTCAGGACTGCATCCAGGCGGGTCTTGAAAATCTCCAAGGAAGGGGACTCCACACCCTCCCTGGGCAGCCTGTTCCAGGGTTCTGTCACCCTCACCGTGAAGAAGTTTCTCCTCATATTTGAGTGGAACCTCTTATGTTCCAACTTGTGCCCGTTGCCCCTTGTCCTCTCACTGGGAACCACTGAAAAGAGTCTGGCTCCCTCCTCCTTCAACCCTCCCTTGAGATACTTGTAGGCATTGATAAGGTCTCCCCTCAGCCTTCTCTTCTCCAGACTAAAGAGTCCCAGCTCTTCTTCCCCTTTACCCAACGCGGGGGGCAAAAAATGCAAAAATTTCCCAATAACGCAGTGGAAAAAAAAAAACCCTACAGAGCAGGAGAAGGGTGCACGCAGAGGGCCCAGGTGGGGCAAGAAGTGATTGGGCCCAGCAGCCCACCCTGCAGAGCCAGACGGCTGGCAGGGAGCACTAAAGATGAGAGCCGAAAGGGGAAGTGTGCTGAGCACGGGCTTTCCCCCGCTGCCCGCCCCGGCACCTGAGGCTGGAAGGAAAACCCTCCCGGGGGTGGGAAACCAGGCGGCCAGCACAGGTGAAGGGCTGGCTCAGCAGGTTCAGAGAGATGGATGTTCCCCAACACCTCCAGCTGCACGGTCTAGCACTCCCACCAAGAGTTCGGAGAGATGGATGTTCCCCAGCACCTCCAGCTGCACGGTTTAGCACTCCCACCAAGACGCTCCTCTCTCCCTCCAGGTCTGCCAAACGGACATTGAGGGAAAACTTCTTTTGTTGGGGGGGAAAAAGCAGTTTTGGGTTCAGTCAAAATGACATGAAAATATGGATTAAATTTCTCAAATAGTCTTAAATGTCTTTAGCATCGACATTTTTTACTTCAAACTTCTGGAAAATTTGCTTCTGTTAATAGTCCAAAACATATTAACGTTTTTCTTGCATGTTAGCGAACGTTTTACTTTGGATCAAATTGAATGTTTCGGAATGTTTTGTTTGACCCAAAACTGTCAGGTGTTTTTTTGTTTGTTTTTTTTTCTTTTGGCAACAAACCACCAAATATTCTTGTTGTGGGTTGACCCAAGATTGTCCTTCCCAACTGCAAATCCAAAGTTCTGTTACTGAAGTACAGCTCTGCTGAAGCGTCCTGTATGTCCATCCGCACCAGTAACTGTATCTACCACAACAGCCAGCAACCAATTTTTTGGGAAAGAGCATACGAACCAGGAACACCTCCAGCGATGCTTTCTGTAGTACACCTTTACCCTGCTGGAGAGATACATGAGCAAGAGGAGGTCTGCATCCTTGTTTCTAGTGAACTCCAATGAATCTTCCTCCATGAAGTTCTTCTGAACCTGTTTTGGCCTTCACAGTTTCCTGCAGCGACAGGTTCCACAGTTTAAGGATGTGCTGGTGGAAGAAGTACTTTCTTTTGGTTTGAAATCTGGTTCTTGATGATTTAATTCATGTGTCCTGTGAACAAGCTGATTGTTCCTTGTTTACCATCTCCCTTGCCATCCCTCACACTCCTTCCTCTTGGAATCCTCAGGGCTCCACTTGGTCCTGTAGGACAACGGCAGAACTCCCCAGAGAGGTAAGTTACGCTGCTCGTGCAGAGAAAATAATATGTATTTTTCTCTTCGTTCCCACCTTTCTAACAAAATATTTATTATCTACTTGTGGGGAGTCAGCTGGTTGCTGTCTTGAATGCTCAAGTTCTGGCTCACAAACCTGTCACTACAAGAGGATTGTGTGTGCTCCACAGAACAGCACTATTCTGCGTGAGCAGTATTTTGGCCTGGCTTTGAGCTTCATTCCTAAAGCAAATGCTGGCCTTTGATTCCGCTGCTGCTTGGATACGCATCCATTCATGGCCCTAGTACCATTCCAGGAGAAGTTGTCTTTTGAATGAGCGCGACATTTTTTTAAAGAAAGGTTGCAAAGGCTTTACACTAATTTTTAAAACAACGTATCCTGAGTGCTCAAAAAGACCCATTTTGTAGACAGGGCAGACGAGACCCAAAGAATCACCTGGCTTGCTGGAGGCCCTACGTACAGTTTAGCAGCAGATCTGGAATAGCATGCAAAAGAGCTTTAATTTTTCAATGTCTACATTAGCACAACACTTCCCTTAAAGCAACAGGTTGATCCCTATCAGATCAAACAGCTGAGTACAATGATTTTCAGCACCTTTGTCATCAGATTTTTTTGCACTGTTTTTCTGCTGGCTTTGGGGAGGAGGGCCACTGTCGCTTTTATAGCTAACACCTACAGTTCCCCACAATGCCTTCCCCCAACTGATATTTTCCATTGTCACGTTCAGCTTTTCCACTGATAGAAAGTCAAAATAATAATAGTGCTGAGAAATGCAGGTAACACGTGACCTCTCTACCTGTCACGGCGTCTGAAAGAGGAACCTTTCCTTTGCTAAATAGCAGATGCCACGGCAGCAGGATGTGGTGAGCTGTTACACCACATTTTAGTTTAATAAGGAGGTTTTTCTTCTTGTATTTAATTTTGCTTTCAAATGCCCTTGCAATGGAAATTTTTGCTTTACTAATTAGCAAAATCAGTGTCTTACCGATGCAACAGTTCGGGTTCCTGCACGGAACAGGACAACCAGATATATCTGAACAAATGTGGGTTCCATATATAGATGTGAACTTCATAGGAAATGGAATATTTTTAACATTTGGTGGTTGTACATGGATTCCATCAACTGGCAAAACTTTAAATTTCTGTAGACTTCTACTTTCCTTGTATCTGACTACTAATATGGATAACATTGTGGCCTTTTCTTTTAATAAAATACCTGTTCTTCTTAGACAAAGTTCTGCCTTCCAGCACAGATATTAATCCCACTCCAGATCAAAGAACTTACAATGTCAGTAGTGCAGGGAGTGAGGAACAGGCACAGGCAGGGGGTTTCCACAACTGCGGATCTCTTTGGGGGTACAAATAGAAGAGCTTGGAAGACTTCATACTCCTAAAGGTGAATGTTCCCAAGAGTCTGAAACAATGGAAGGCGAGCTGAGAGCCACGGTCAAACCCAAAATTATAGTCTACAGTTCTGGGATGGAATGATGGCACTTTGAAAACATGTCCCACCTCTGTTCACTTTGTCAGCAGTAACATTAAGGCTCCATTTTCTGGCTGGATTAAGCTGCTGCCTCTTCACACATCCCACACCGAAAGCTGTGGAAGTCAACTCCATTGACTTCAATCCATTTCAGCAGTGGCCCAGAGAGGTTTGTACAAGGAGATCGAGTAGCAGAGCTGTGGGTTGTGTTTACTGTTGTGCCCCTTTCCAGCTGCATGCTTCTCTTTCACCAGTGAGCTTTTTGGTTCTCCATACTTTCTTAAGGGGTGTGATAGAGTTGAAGCAAAAGGGCACTGAGAGCTTCTGTGCAGAGCTGACACCTTGTGCTTCACTCGACAGTACGTGTCCCTGTTCCTGCATCAGTAGTGACAGCATCAGCTCGGTTCCTCCAGGATGGTTTTTGGTTTCCTTATGAATGGGAAGAGCAACACAGCACATCTCAAGACACCTAGGCCTTCAGGGTCACATCAAGCTTTTTTCCACAGGTGACTAACCAACCTTTGCTCGTTACTTCATGTCCACCTGTGACCGCTAGGGACCATCATCTCTATGATGGAGCAGAATCGAAGCAGGAGGTTCAGATGCTGTAATGCTCTCTCACCGAAAAGGAACAAAAGCAACCTGCTCTGACTGATGCACGTGTCATGGAAAATAAAAGTAATAACCAGCTGCATCTTTCAAGCTATACACGTGAAAAGCCTGTGTGAAATTACGCTTGAATTATGCCGTGTCCAGACAATAATGCTTCATCTTTCAGATGTCTGTAAGTGCCCAAGCGATGCGGCGCCATGTTCGGATACCATGTTTGGACCACGTTTGAGACTGGTCAAACTGCACGGCTAGGTGTTACATTTAAGCAATCTTCAGAAAAGAGCAGCAGCCCTGAAAGCAAAACCGCCTCAGTTTGGCTCATCATTTTTGCCTTCCAGCAGAATTCACTAGTTCAGCTCAAGCTTTACGTCAGTACAACTACAGTGACCCCCAGGTGAGGGATCTCCTCACATACCTCATTACACAGCATGGAGGCACACCTAGGTGCTCTGAATTTCCATGGTTGGCAACAGCTCACTGGTGACAAGCAGAATGGTGGAGTGGGGACTGTGCTTTCCCCTCCACTGGGTACAGCTCTGACCACGCTGTCATTATTCAGCATATGAACAGAGGTATGGAAACAGCTCCAGAGTGAGTCTACGAGTTTGATGCTGACACCACACAACCTGTAGTAGTGCTTCGTGGCATGACGTTCACTTTGCTGTCTGTAATTACTGCCTTTGGATTTTTCCACCAGTGATGCCACATCTTGATCCATCAGGCTCCTGTGCTCTCATACGCCCTTCATTTCAGATGAAATGCCACATACTAGCATCACTGAAGAGGAATTCAAAGTCACAAATGGATGCAGAGGAAGCAGAAATACAGGAGGGGAAAAATTTGTCCCTTATGTCCATGTACAGATTTTATTTAAAGAGAAAAATGGCTAAATATAAACATATATATAGCAAGCAAAGAAATGAAGCTCCTGGTATAAACTCCATCACATGATTAAAATCCTACAGCTTTTATCAGGGTACCTACTTCCTCACTACGAATAAGAAGCCCTCCTTTCTGACATATGAAAGTTGCAACAAACAACCTACAATTATTATTTAAATCACTGAAAAAACCAGGGTTGTCTTAGAGAAATTCTTTTTCAAAGCTAGCAAGTATTGTCCTGTGAATAAAAAAAAAATAATCAGAAAATAGTGATACAGATTCCTGAGGTGCCGGCCTGTAATGCAAAACTATAGATCACATTAAAGCTTACTGAATTAAAAACCAAACAAAACAAGTCTTGTGAAGCAATGGAAAATATAACTTCACACGTTCCATAAAGAAGTCAGATCTTGTATTACCTCAGGTGTCCTGGATGTGTTTAAACCTTAAACTTATTTTTATCTGTTTAATCATAATAAGCCACCACCACAGGGCATGCTATTTTTGGAGACAGCGAATAGGACAGTGGAGCAAGTGAGTGACAACAAGTAGCAGGTTTTAATAAAACATGATCCTCCCCATACGAACGTCAGCTTGGCAGGACGGATGGCATTATTGTGCACGACAGCCATTAGCATGGAGTCATCTTCCTACCTGCTCTATCCTCTGCCTTATTTAAGTCAACAAATCCAAAAAATGCAGAATCTCCCCCGGCGGCTGCGCTGCGGAGGGCTAATGGGAAAGGTTCCTCGCTACAGTGCGATGACAGGACCGTGTGGCAATAATTTAACTGGGGCTCTTGACTAGATGCCCAGACTAAATGAGTCCCATCCTATCGCACCAGAACTCCTGGGTTTGGATTTTTTTTCATCCCTCCCATATGTAAACCCTGGGGAACGCCCCGTGCTTCTTGCTCTGCAAACACTTAGGGATGAATTCCCCGGCTGCTGGGAATTAGTGCAGGCATCAGCAGAACTGCAGAGATTCCCAACACACGGGGGTCTAATCTTTAGCTCGTTTTTACTTTCAGTCCGAAGGCGACCGCGTTCAACCTGGTTTACTTTTTATACCAAAGAATCAGAGAGACAACAGGAATTGTGAGTAGCCCTCACTGAGGCCAACCTTGCCTGGAGCAGCTGTGCAGAGGCTGCAGGATCTGCCCCGGGATGATGCAAGCCACATTTGACACACACATACACACACGTGTGAGGGTAGGGCTGGGCAACGAACAAATAAACCACATTTTAACCAAAATTATGTGTTTACGTTCCTAAGAGCATCTGTAAGGGAAACAAAACAGACATATTTTATGTTTTACACAAAATTTCCACATGACAGAAGAAGTACGCAAGTGCTACCTAAGGCAGCCAAAACCCAAGGTCAGTACTGCTGGAAGCTTTGTGGGTACCAGTCAGGAAGGAATAAGGAAGAGCACACACCGCTCTGCTAAAGACACCAGAAATTTGCCCCTGCCATAAGAAATACACAAACTGATCCCAGAGATCCATTTTTCTTCCCAGTCTAGTGCCCAACAGTAAAATGGTGCTGTCAGACCCCGGCATTCAAAAGTCATGAATCATGCCCTGAAGCATGACCAAGAATGGATTCAAAGCCGAAACAAATTTAAAGCAATTCTGCATTTGCCTATTATTTTTTAGCCTCTCGACGCCGCTGGTAGTATTTCTTAAACCCTGAACATAACAGATATGAAACACCCTTTTTCCCTTTTAACACTCGTATTTCTGATCCTGTCCCACAAGGTTTGCTGTACCTCACAACTGGCAGTCAACCACAGCAGGGGCAACACTTGAGACATGAAGCTCTCAAAGCATCCCACACCTAGAAGACCAAGGTTAAAGCCCACCACACGTCCCCGAGGGCTGGCAGCTCCCGGAGCTCACAGGCAGTGAATGGGAGAAGGGTGGTGGGTCTGGACCACGCTGGACCAAAGTTCTGAGCCCAACGCTGGAGGATGCTACCTGGGGACCTCTTGCCCTGCCAAAGGAGCATCCTGTGTGCGTGCACCCAGCCCAGCACTGGCAATTTCTGCCAGCCTTTTGGACTGGGCAATCTTTATCAGGTCAGACCTTTCCATATAACACAAGAAGGGGTTTCTCCACAAGCTGGAAAAGTGACAGATTAGCTGTAGAAAAGTGTATTTCTGGGGGTACAGGAGGAAAAAGGAGAGAGGATCCATAATCTCTACGACTTACTGATTTCAGAGTTTGAAAAAGGCCAAATAAGACTGAATTTCTCTATTGATTATACAATTATTAATCTTTTTAGAAGCTTTTCCAACATTGCACATAATGAGCAATTCATCAAAGCATATTAGGTGCCACAGAAGTTGCATTCAATATAAAGGGGTCATTAAGTTTCTTGTAATTGCACATTACTGAAGCTTTTGTTAGTTCTAAATCAAATCAATGGGATGTGCACGTATGCTCTTTAATTGACTTTATGTAATAATAGTGTGGCCCCTAGTGATCATCTGGAATCCTCCAAAATGAGCCACCGTGTGCCGCTGTTTGTAAAAAAAAACAGCTCATGTGCAGATGGGCATATCAAATAAAGCAAAAAAGTAATGAATGGAAGAAAAAAAGAAGAACCTTGGGTCACACAGGAGGATTTGCTGAGTGCCCTTTTACCTTCCACGGCAGGGAATGGCCAAAAGACTAAGCTCTTCTTCCACTCAACCAGCTTCAAAGTCTGATGGACTTCAGTAGGAGCAGCACTGGGCCTCAGCACTAAAGGTGTCCTGGAGATAGGTTACAACAGGGTTTATCTGATCTTCTTCTGAGCAAGGAGGGTGGTTTTTTTTGGTTTTTTAAATGGATCCTGCTTGCCCTATTATCATCACAATCATCAACACCTCTTTTCCTTTACAGCCCTTTTCATCAGCAAACCTCAAAGTGCATGCTAAACAGAAGAGAAAAAAAATAATCAATGCTATTATCCACATCATCCAGCAAAGAGGGCACGGAGGCAGGACACGGACAACACTGGGATGCTGCTGCTTACACAGTCCCCGACGTGCCTGTGGGCTGCTCTGAGGGGTGACCACTGCTGGGCCACGTTCCCACCTAAGCTGTGGTGAAGGCTGAGCTTCGTCTGCTAACCCTTAATTCCCGGGGAGTTTTGCCCAGGCAGACAAAACGATGGCCATGAGATGACTCAGTGAGGAGCCACACGCTGCTGGATGGAAAAGAAAGGCTGGGTGGGGCCAATCAAACTTTTAATGTGTTTGATAAGGGAAAAGAAATCCACCTGTGAGCCTGCTGGGGGTCATGCTAGCCAGGGGGAAATCCTTAGGTGATGAAACACAGCTGCTGATCTTCAGCAGCGAGCACAGAAGCAGGGCTAGCTCTGGGAATCCACGCCGGTGGCTACAAAAAGCCTGCCAAAACCCAAAAATGATGCAGGCAAATCGTCATGCGATAAATTTGCTTGTGGCACGATGACCTGGCCGCTACCACAACGCGAGCTGTACGTAATGCCACAGGATTTTATTTTAACCACGGCAGCATCTGCTGCTGAAGAACGCTGCAGTTCAGTGGGGAAGGCATGTCCTCTCCACCACAGCTCCTTGGAGAAGAGCACTGGCAGCGGTTAATGATACTCTCGCCTTGGTTTTGCACCACACTAACTCCACTAGATAAAGATCTTTTCATGTCAAAACTCCCATCCAGTTTGGCTGGGAAGGTTTAATCCAAAGGCTGATTTCGTGGAGCCACACTGGAGACATACCAGTGTGCAAGCTGGGCCACGGTGAGGAAACCACCAGCTGGGTGTTATTAGGTGCTCTCCCCGGCACAGAAGACATTGCTGTGAAAACCACTGCGTCCAGACAGTCGAAACCACCAGCTGGGTGTTATTAGGTGCTCTCCCCGGCACAGAAGACATTGCTGTGAAAACCACCACGTCCAGACAATTGCTGGGCTCCAGTACTCCTTGGATGCTAAAACTGCCTATAGCAAGCATCTCAAATTAGAGCAGCTGGAAGAATACTCTTATTTGTACATGGTCCCAGTGCAACGTAGCTGCAAACATGGCAAAATGTCTTTTCCTCTTTTCCTCTCTCCCACATGCTGTGTTAAGCTGCAGAACGGCTCCTTAGGCTGGACTGACAGAGCAACATCAACAGAAAAAACCCACCAGATAGGGCTGCAAAAATTCACTAAGAATCACAGCCGGGCTCCCAGGGAAGAAGAAACCTTCTCCTTTGCAGCTCGGTGCTTGACACAAGAACTGTGCCAAAGCTCAGTGCTCTCCACTAGAGAGGAAATTTATTCTGCCCCAAGAACCAAGCACGGCAAACCTGCGGCCAGCACTAGAGAACTAGGAAAAAGGCACTTGAGAAATGCAGGCGTACAGCACTCATCTCTCAAAACACACTTAAGGACCTGAAATTTTATTCAAAATGTTTGCATTAGATTTTCCAAACAACCACTCGCAACGTGCGACAGACTTCTTTGCTGCCTCTTTTCGAGCACTTGAGCTCCAAAACCTCGCTTCTCGATAACTGAGAAATGACAGGGTGCCTCCACAGCCTGGGCTGCGATCTGGCAGCACATCCCAACCCCAGCAGGAATTTTGGCCTGCACTTTGAGAGGTGCTCCCGGCATCAAAATGAGTGGAAGAACTTTAACGGTAATTCAAGAGTAGCTTTAAAAAGAAATTATTAATGCTAAACAAAGAAAACTGGCTGTGTGTGTGAGATTCAGCCGGGTCAAGTCAGCCAGTTCAGATCAGGGGGTGAATGCACGGAGCCGAACACAGCACCTTTGGAAAATCCACACAATTACACATTGCTTGAAGGGACAGGCGGCTCCCCACTCCCTGGAGAGTTCAGCCAGAACATGCAGACCCCAGGACCTAGCTGTGGGCATGCAGATGTGCAACACCTGGCTCAATCTTCAGAAGCATCCTTGGGAGAGGAGGTACCAACACGACCCAGCGAACGTTCTCAGCTCTCACTGAAGACCCTGGAAATGCCACACTTTTCAGGCCAGGGCTTTAGGAACATAAAGGACACTTCACTGATGTGATGAAAGAAAAAAAAAGAGAAGTTCAGCAAAGGTTTTGGTGAAAGGCTACGCAGGCCGACTGTTGTTTGCTCCACACAACAGCCTTCCTCGTGCACCACACCTTTTGTAAAACACAGTTACATGAAACAAATTATTATCTCCAGTAGCTTCCGTCTACACACATTTCTGAAATACTTTCATTCCAAACTGTTTTGAGAGGAAACACTATAAAGAATGGAAACCTGGCAATTAATCGGATGGAAACCTCTGTTTCCATTTTACGGAATAGGAAAAAAAAAAAAAAAAAAAAAAAAGAGAGAGAATTATAAAAAGAATACCCAACATTAACTGCTAAGTGGGGAGATGAAAGATAAGCAGGGGCCAGCGACTGGGAGCACTCGTGCACTGCATGCATTTACCTGCATTTGGACACGGTTCTGAAGGGTGGGTCAGACCCATATTTGCTGTTCTTGTTCAAAACCACATAAACACCTAGTTAGGAACCGAGTTTTGACAGATGAAAATTCTATTTTCTTAAAAACTCACAAAATAAATACCTTGAAATTTTTTTTCAAAGCACGGACAAAAGGCTCTTCTGGTCAAGACACAGAGCAAATATTTACAGGTGCTGGGGAGACACCATTTCCTCCCTTTAGGCTTCAACCTAGTGTCTGCCACATAATTTTATCCATTCAATGATTTTTTTTTTCCAGACATCTGCCAAGAGGAAATAACTTTGCTGTATTGGGAGTCTGGGAATCCTAGAAAACAATCTTAAATCCATAAAATAATTGAAGTGCAGTTTTACTGAGCTGTTCAGTTCGATTCTGATTTTTATTACAATGTCAACAAGAGTTTAATTTGTTTTAAAGTTTAGGTTCTTAAATCTGAGTGATATACGGTAGTTTACAGCTTGCTGGCAACAGCTACTGTGGAAAAAAAAATGGAAAGTGCATATAAAGGCGGTTCTAAGTTTGACATTGTGAAAGCAGGGAGCAGTGCCAAGAGCAGCAAACAGCATGGCTTTCCCAATCCTGGCTGGCTTTAGGGACTGCTTGCTATTGACATCAGTCGCTATGGGATACATTTCCCTGCTCTAACAAATCTCATCTGGAGCCTGTAATTAAAAAAGAAACGTCTCAAAGTGTAATTTCTTTCCCTAAAACATTTACAGATGTTAACTAGATCGCTAATGGTGTGAGATGTCTGTGGGCGGACATCTTCCTCCTTATCTGCTGTGTCAAAGAGGAAGATTTCTTTATTAAAACCAGTTCTAAAGGTAGTATCTTTTCCGTGTATGTCTTTGTGTACGGGGGTGGCGGTGTCTTTTTTTTTTTTCTAAACCGCTTGCTGAACTGAAAGATTTGGAGGTGTTTTTCTCTATCGTTTCTTCTTTTTTTTTTTTTACCCTTTTCTTTTAGAAGTCACCTCCAGAGTTAGCCTGATTTAAAAGGTATTCAAAATACAATGTCTTTGCATAGCAGATTTAAGAAGTGTCCCGTCTGAGCTGTAAAATAATGATCATAACAATGATAATAATAATAATAATAGTGATAGAAGTTTCTTGCTCTAGTGACTTTCCACCAGTACCTTTGGCTGGCGCCCTTTCCTCAGTGCTGCTAAAAGCATTTATGGAAGCCCGCCGGCCGGCTGGGTAAGCTGATCTGCTCCAGGCTCACACCGGACACGAGAGGGGAGAGCGTAAAAAAAGGGATGAGCTTTCAGAAACCCAGCTCCCCAGGGAGGTGAGAGGAGGTTCCTCGGCTCTGCCTCGCCGGCAGCATGGAAGGCCATGCCCAGCCTGCACGGCCAAGCCAAGCATCTCCCCGCAGAAGGGGATGGCTGAAACTCTCCTTCCCAACACACGCAGACCAGACACAGTTCTCAGCTTGGGCTTTTCCCTCCCCACCCCGGCCAACATTCCCCCCCCTCTCCATTTTTCCCTTTTCCCTTTTTTTTTTTTTTTTTCATGCAACCAGCTTTGATTGGAGCAAAAGCCTGGGGTAAATCAGAGGAATTTCTCGATTTTTCTGAGCACTGCAAGCTCTCGCTGTTTTTCCGGTACCTACTTCCTGCCATATCTAAAATAACAGCAGCTGCAGGGGCCTGATAGAGAAGAGCTCCAGGGGACAAATTCTCACAAATGGGTAAAAAAAAAAAAAAAAAAAAAAAAAAAAAAAGACAGTTATTAGGGAGCCGATAACACTCGGAGCCAACATCAGATTCATTGTTGGGAGTCGATAGTCCCATAGGCTGTGGATGTTGTTGTCAGAAGAAAACAAATCCTGTAAAATGGCCATGGGAATGATAAGTCTCAATGTTCGCTGGGATAACAGAGGTAGCTTTACAGCACTTGTCCTATTGTATGGAGTATCGTGCCTCGATTAGCTAATGTCTCCGAGGGGCAGATAAGCCAGGATGAATGTTCTGCCCTAGAAGCTTTCATGCTTTCTCTTTGTCGTGGCTATCTATGGTGAGCTGCAACAGAAAGCTCTCCACACGTAAAGAAGGGCCCCCGCTTCAGAGAAAAACATTATAGAAAATGGAAAAATTGTTGAAATTATCCCATTTTCCATGGAGAACGCATGGTGCAGTGTTGTCACTGTCCCATTACAGACCACATGAGAGTACAGCAACTCAAGAGACCTCCAAAATGGCACAAAGGATCCTTACATACCTGTACGACAACCACTCCAGGAGAGAATTTTCTCTTTCCTACTGGTATAAAGGGGGACAGAAACAGGCACGGTGCATTCACCCAAAATATACTTATCCACCATTCAGGGCTCCTTGAGACGCCTTTAGCCTAGGCCTTGTAACCAACACAAACATTGCTTTAAATATCAGCACACCCAACCAACCAAAGCGAGGGTTCTTAAAACCTGACTGAAAGTCAGTCACACTACGCGTGCCATAGAGACAGTATTTCGGATTATTGTATGCGCCGTTAACCTTTACTTATTAATGTAATATAATCTTTTACAGTTACTTTGGGAACTATAACTTGTGTCTGCAACAACTTTGGGGCCCTTAAATTTTCACCCAGTATTAGATTTTCAAACACTATTTTTTTTAACATAGGATTTCTTTAGAAAGTATTAAGTGATAGGTTCTCCTGACTCTAAGTTGGAGCCTGACCGAAAGAGCACAGAAGACAACGGAAGAATTCCTACCCATTTTAATGCTCTTTGCATCAAGTCCTCATTAAACTTGGGCAGATAATGTAAAGGTGGTCTACAAACGCACAAGGTACAGGTCTGGGCAGGAAAGAATCGGTCACTGCACTGTAAACACTCTATTTTGCTCATTATTCCCTAAAGATTATTTGAAATGCTTTAATGTTGATATGCCAGAAAGGCAAGTTGTCTTATTGTGCCTGAATTTTGAAGCACACACAACTTCTCTGATGTCAGCAGACTTACTTCTGGTTCCTACCACCCATAGAGGACAACCACGTTTCTGTGTTTCCTTCAAGTGTGTTGGCTTTAATGCATATCTGTGTGGGTACAGTTTGATCCTAGAGCTCTACCCGCTTTCTAGGGAACAGTGGAAAACCATACACGGGGTTTTAGTAGCATGTGGTTTTGCTTTTCTAGATTCTAAACCATTTCTCTAGGCCTACAAATCCTTGCTTTGCTTGAGCACACAGCTCAGCTGCCAACTTTTAATTGTTAAAACAAGATGAAGTTAAGCTACTTGGTTCTCCCCATCCCCAAAAAGAGGCTCCTTAAAACACGAATCATCTTTGGTTCATGTCCAGGTAATAACAACTAGACTTACACAAAGTGGCCAAGTTTAGACAGACTAGACAATATTCTAGCCTAAACTCGTAAAACTTAAACTAGTTAAATTTTTTATTTTTTATTTTTTTTACAAAAGATCACCCTTGACAATATAAAGCAAGCAAATTTGTATTTCTGCAAAAGTAGAAGTAGTTAGAAAATATGAGGTATTGCCTAATCCTGCTTTAAGCACTGTTATGGCTGTGCCACATTACACACGCTTATAGACTAGAACATTTATGATAACCCGGTTAAGAAATTTGGGAGCAGGATTGATGAACTTTCCTTTCACACTAGACTAGATCAGATCACAGGAGGAGATCAGTCTGTCACGATTCTCAGCTTTTGTTCAAGAAAGGCGAGCACAGCGAAGGTCAGAGACAGACTAAAGAGCAGCACTGCAATTATTTACTGACAGGAGGCTGGAAAGAATATCACATAGCTACATGGAGCACAGCTTGGACTTTAGACACATAGGAAAGAATGGTTCATTTTATGCCACTAATCATAGCCAAGGATTAAGATATTTTGGAAAAGCCCTATTATTTCTCATTCTGAAAACCAGGGTTTCATTATGGGTAAATCATGAAATTTATGAAGTCCATTCATACAAATTAATTTCCTTTCCTGATTTCCATTGGCATGTGAGATACAGATACGTAACATAAATAAATGTCTCTAAAGGAAAAGAAAAAGATAGACAGAGATGTCTGCTTGTACTTAAAAGTGGGGTAATCTCAAGTTAAGGACACAGCTAGAAGAATCAGCTGCAGCCAGCACATTCATTCTTAAAAAAACCTGTCTGAAGGTCTGAACAGGTAGAAATTAGTGCAGCTGTACTACATCTACATGGATCTGTGCTGACTTACCCTAGTTGTCTGTATCAAGAATAACCAAAGGCAAGTTCTCCTACTCCAAGATTGTCATTTTGCAGCAGCTATGCAAAATCTAGACGTCTTTTCCATGTTATGAGAAACACTCTCATTTAAACATCTTAAAAGAAGAATTCTTGCAAACATACATTTTAGTGTTCAAGGTGTGGGGTTTTCCCCCTGCAGTGGTGCTTCCCCTCAACGAAAGTTTCTCATATGAAATTCAAATCTGTCCTCAGACAACTATCTGAAGGCCGACATTTTTCAGGCACGGGGAGGCGGTGGCCCCCATTGCTCAGGGGACCGTGCACAACAGAAAGCATGATACAGCCTCATTTGGTGTCACCAGCATCTGCCAGCTCCTCCCTGAAACAAGGGTTGAACTGGCAGCAGAGAAATTACGTTGGTCGTTGCAGAAATCTAGATTTCATCATCAGAGAAACCATAAATAGAGCCACTGAAACATCAGGTAGACAGCTGGCTGATCTCTGGCTGGCTGACCAAACATTTTTAGGGTCACGACTCACACGATCAGACACAGGCAGTCCTGTCTCCTACCACCTTCCTAATTAAAAAAAAAATAAATAAAAAAAGACAACAAGTTTGCTTCAAATTTCAAAAGCAGATTTTTTTTTTCTTTCTGAAAATTCAACCAAAGAAATGGTCTATCCATTTGTAGATTTCTCGGAAGGAAATCTGGCATCTCTACCAAAAGTCTGCTCACTCTTCATACTCTCCTCTGTGCTGAGTGCTTGAACCCAAAATATTCTTTATAATAATAAAGTCTCTCCCACTGTTAGCCAATTGTACTGGTATACACGGGCAGTCCCTCTTCCAGCAGAACAGTTCACTGGGGCAGAAGGTGCAGTCAGCGGGGCAGAGACTCTGGTACTAGATCTTAACAATCAATAAAAAACCTGGATCTTGCAGAAATATTTGCATTTTGGTCCTTCTCTGGTTTAAGATGGTGATATCCCCCATAAAATTCTACAGAAGGAAAGGGTTTAGAGAAGAGTTTTCTTTTTCAGTTGAGCAGATGATTATATTTTTTTTAAAAGTATCCGAGTGATTTTGGTCTGGAAACACTTACAAATTTTTGATGAGACACACCACTCAGTCCAGGTGCTTTTCCCAAGTTAATATTAAATATAGCTTTGGAAACTTCAGCAGATGTTCTAATTTCTTCTAGTTCAAAATTTTTTTTTGCTACTGCTCTGCCTTTATTTAAATAGCTGACTCTAATTGATTCTTTAATACAGTGATTCATAATGTGTTGTGAATCTTCTGTTAATTTAGTTGCGAGACTGTTATTATTTCCCTCAATTTAACACATCCTGTTTTAGAACATCAATCGAGGTTGATGGAAAAAATTTTCATGGCATTTGGAGAATATCCTAAATGTAATTCGAATGCCATCTTTTGAAAGTTGCAAAGTAAGGGGATTTCCTGTTTTATTCTTCAATCATATAAACTTGAAAAGGAGCTTTTACAAATCCTTATTCACTCTCGCAGTATTTTTTCTGGGTAATTTCTAATCGGTGAAGAGCCAAATGACAATATTTTTCCGATTTTTCTCATTTTTATTGAATACCCTGTTACACTGCAAGAGAGGGCTTAAAAGTGGTATGAAAATTTCTCACTAAGTTGAGGTGACGTGACTGTAATTTACTCAAAGAGCGCTTCCCACCCCCTTCTTTTCTACCATGTTTTTGGAGGGGGTTTTTGGGCTCCCTACAGGAGCTCTCTCCACCCGGTGGTAGCGCTGAAACCCTTTCCTCCCTCCTTAGAAAACTTGGCAATAGGGCATGGAAAGAACTCCCAGGGTTATTTGAGGGTCCTGCGCCAGCAGAGCCACCGAAACCTCCTACCTCCACGCAGCGCAGCCATCTCGCTGCAGATCAACACAGACAAACAGACGGGCTCCTCCGACTCCAGCTCACTGCTCAGACACACGCTCTCCTCAGATATATATATAAGTGTAATGAGCACATTGCTTATTTTATCATCTCCTCTCATTTCTCTCTATACTTAAATCATTTTGGGGCGAAGCGAGGTATTCTTTAGATACACTTTTCCATGGCAGTCAAATCCTGGGTTTTTACTACTCATTTGTACCATTTCAGTTTCAGAGAAACTCCTCTCTCACACCCACACTCACCCTTTGCCCTCTTCCAAAATTCATCTTTGCTCATCTTTTTTTTTTTTTTTTTTTTTTTTTTATAGGCATGTTATATTTAACCTTCCTCTCATTTCCCTTTTTCTCAAGCCTTCTTTCACTCTAATTATACCACCAGGTAGTTTCAGAGCCATATTCTAAGTCTGAAACTTTAAAATGCTTGCTAACACTGCTACAGCATCACGAGAAAGCTTCTATTTCTTTAGTATGCTGCCCAAATAGAGTAAATGTATATAGAATCACAGAATGATAGAATGGTTGGGGCTGGAAGGGACCTTGAAGATCATCTAATTCCAACCCCCCTGCCCTGGGCAGGGACACCTCCCACCAGACCAGGTCGCTCAAAGCCCCATCCAGCCTGGCCTTGAACCCCTCCAGGGATGGGGCAGCCACAGCTTCTCTGGGCAACCTGTTCCAGTGTCTCACCACCCTCTTGCAAAAACGTTAAGTCTAAACCCTCTACAAAGGAGACAGTCACCTTTATCTACAATACTATACTATGCTGTATGACAAAATATGCTGAATAGGGCAGAAACCAGCACTTTCTTCTGGCAACAATGGAGGTGTGCATGTTCCTACCAAGTGGTGATCTGACAGAGCACATCCAATTGTGAGTCTACGGTTTAAACAGACTACAGAGGTGCTTCTCTGGCCTGTAAAGGTCCAGCCTGGATTTCTGGAAACAGAGAATTCCTGGAAGTTCTCTGAAGCAGCCATTGGTGCCATGCATGTCCACTGATGTAAAAAGCACTGTCTCCCTGTGGCTGATGGCGCTTTCTGCCCTGGAATCAATTTTGCTTCTTTTTCTTTTGCAATGGGGTCTTCCCTCATCCTAACATATTCTCTCTGTGGAAGAAAAAATAAGCAAAACCCCCCCAAGAACTCTTTCAAAGTTACCTAGAAAATCAGGGACTGAGTACAGCAGCCATCTCCATCACTGGCACGTCTTCCAGGGTCCCTTCTCAAAAAGACTTTGTGCAGTGCCTGAGTGAGGCACATCTAATTATGAATCCAGAGCCTGGACGCGTATCTTTCAGCAAAACTTGAATTTGTGTTGCATCAATTCTAGCAACTTCAGGAAGTTCTAGCCTTTGACTGCTAGGGCCGAAGGGACAGCTCTGTATCATCTCAAACAATGGTTATCAATTAATGAGTCAGGGAAATTTTTCAGAAGAAAGAAAACAAACAAGAGTGTGCGTAATTGAAAAACATCAGGACCTCTTTCTATATGACAATTTCACACGCAGTCACTTTAGATTGAGAAGCACACCTAAACCTCCCAGTATTACTGACCCAGAGATATACTTTTATAAGGAGAAGATGCCTGGAGCATTGTGGAACACAGAGTTATAGAATCATAGAATGGTTAGATTTGGAAGGGACCTTAAAGACCATCTAGTTCCAACCCCCCTGCCCTGGGCAGGGACACCTTCCACTACAGCAGGTTACTCAAAGCCCCATCCAGCCTGGCCTTGAAGGAAGGTTATCACCTTATGGTAATGTTTATGAAATGAAACAAATCTTCAGCCCTAGCTCCCATAGAAATCTAACACCAAGAGCAATCTGGACAGCACAGACACGAAGAGTCAAATCTTGTCTTCTGCACTCTCTTATGGCTGCAGAAGGGCCAAAATTAAATAGAAGCCCCATGCTTTAGTTGCACAAAGCCAAGGCAAGCGAGGAATGTTCTTGTGCGTACATGATGCTTGGATAACCTGAGCTATAGCTATGTCAGGGCCAAAGAATTTAATCCACTAATTATGGACTTTGATAGCCTGTAGCATTGCTTTTCAAGACTGTTTAAGTGCCTGTATTCATGTGCTCAGGGAGAATACACTTTGGGGATTTTGACACACTTGCAGCACCATCTCACGTCGCTTTCTGATATTTGTCTTGCAGTAGCCTTCAAGGTGTGCAAAATGTAGAATATTTAACGACACAGCCAAGCCTGTAGGGCAGGCAGAGGCCTGGTCCAGCTCCCTGGTTTGCAGACAAACCCAGCCAGGCTGGCCAACAAGGAACAGGACCAGGGTTTTCCTACTGCGTTTCTTACTTGCCGATTGTTGCCAAGTATTTTCAATGTCCAGACTTTGCAGGCTTCCTCAGTGACAGAGGAGGAGGGGAACGTTTTGAGGGCCTGCTTTTTTTCATAAGCTTCCTCCTAGACTGGAGATAAGCCTGGTGTGGAAAGCCTTGTGCCCCCTTTGGTTGCAATCAGCATCAGATCCTCGGAAAGGAGGAAAGAGCAGGAGCCAGGTTATCAAGCAGCCCGCTCTCGACAGCGATGGTCAAGCCACTATCAGGCCCATGACTGAGCCCCCTCAGTTGTCCGGCAGACGCGGATGAAACAATCAGCTGCACCACACAGAAATCTGCTAGAAAAGACTCCCTCTCTCTGCCTGTCTATCAGCGACCAGACTTCAATGAATGCAGCTATTATGCGTTTTAACTACCAGCCATACGCTTGGGCCCGTTCCCAACGAACCCAAAGGGAACGGTGTTATTGACTTAAGTGGGAGCCGAGGCAGGCCCTTCGTTGCTCTGTGATCTAGCAACACCAGAGCTTGCTAGGCCTTAGCCAAGAGCGCCGTACGTGAAGTCAGGGAGTTTACTCATGAGAGCGCTTCCCCTGACACGTATGTGTTTGCTGGGCTGAGCTTCTTGGAGAAGAGGGGTCTTTTTTACAACAACTTCCCCACAAAGCGTTTTGCCAGCATGGGTTGAGGACGCGAGAGCACGGAGGCCGTACACAAGCCACGAGGCCACACCTGACCAGTTAACACCGCACAGCTCAGCAAAAACGCTTCAAACAAACAACATATTCCTCAAATGAATCGCATTGGAACAAAGCTTTCTCATGAAGTTTGTGCTTCTGCGAGCCATATATTTTCCTTGGCGCTCCTCCAGGCTTAAAAGCAGATGTAAATGTTACCAAGGCTAAGATACAGCAACTTCTTCTCCCCCGATCGCCAAGGAAAACTTACAGAAAATAACACACAAAACCTTTACCATTTGAAACAGCGGTGCCAACAGCCATTACTATGGAAATAGGAGAATGAATCAGGCATGGGAGTGAGTAGCAACTTCTTCCCCAGCTAATTGCACAGCAGGGCTGCAGCGTGAAGCTGGCTCTTAGCTGAGGAGAGGGGGTGCCACGCGGCTTCAGCTGAAACTTAATGACTCAAAATGTTTAAGACAAAGGTGCACGCGTAGATGCACATCAAGCAAATGTTGGGTTTTCAACACTAAAAATACTCTGGAGTATCAAAACATTGCAAAGCGCTGCCTGCTGATTTCCGCAGCTTTCCCATTGCTGGGCCGGCCTCCTGGTCCCTCCACCAGTGTCTGCCATCACTGAATGAGGTTGGAGGCACTCAGGACTTCTCTGAAGGGACAAGACACTTCCTTGAAAGCCTGAGACTTCAGGACCTCCCTGGAAATCTAAATGCTGATGTTAAAAGAAAGCAAAGTTGACTGCTAGATTTCACAGCATACTGCAGCTCAGACGTAGGCTGGCCTGCTTTGGGGGCAATCGCACACCTGGGACTGGAGAAAACCAGGAGTGACACCTAGTCTGGTTGGCGGCTCTTCTGTGGGCTTTCTCCTGGTGAGCCTCCAGGGAGACCCAATTCAGCAAACCTGCTAGAAGCAGCAAAACCCAATCCCGCGGGTGTGTGGTTTCGTGTAACAGGATACCCCTCAAACCCAGACGTGCAACTCCACCGAAGGTCTGACTCGAACGCATTACTTCAGCCCTCCCTTACTCATCGCGCACAACCCGAGCCCCAAATGTTAACGACTCAGCATGTTTTATCACAGTAGCATGTACACTTTCAATCATCATTAGAGACGAGGAGGGTCTAGGCTCAGGCACCAGGCCAGATTAAGTAAAACTTTCCATGAGGAAAGCTATTTGTTTTCTCCCAGAGCTGCGAGGCTTGGCCAAGAGGGAGGCAGGGAAAAGCTCGCCCAAGCCAGACCGAAGTGTAGACAGTGTTACTGGACTTTGCAGACTACCTGCGTGTTGTTCTAATGACATCTGGACTACTGGAAATCACCGAGTGCACTCAGGAGTTTTCAAAGGCATAATTGTGGCAGCAGCAGACTAAACTTAATGCCTCGAGAGCCAATCGCTTTAATCATGAAGCTGAGATGTATGAAAAAGGATACATTTCAGCAAAAGAGTAATTCTGTCTGCTATGGTTCCTGTTCAAATAAACTATATCACCAAACCACGTGCATTTGAAGAATATAGAGGAGCGAAAAAAAAGAACATATGGTATAGAGGCAAAAAACTTTCATATATACTGTATAGGAGATATATGGACTTGTCAGACATCTAACAGTTCAACACTGTAAGCAATTCATGGGAATGACATTAGCAATAGCTCATATTACATCCAGGAGTTACAGCTTTTACTGCAAAAGTTATTTTTAAAAGAGCCATGTTTAAAATGAAATGGCTGGCAGGGCTGCAGCTTTCAGTAACACTTTACCTGTGGTTTTCCCACTTTTACATACTTATTGGGGGCTTAATGCTCCCAATTTACCTTTTCAGAGTAAAATAAAAGTCGCAATGAGTGCATTCATTGGCACGGTGCTATAAAACTCACAGCTGTGCAAAGACAATCACAAGAACAAAAGCCTCCTTGTTTTAAAAAAGATGATGATGTGGTTCTGATACTCTCTGCTAGCCACATATCTAAACATCAGACACCTTCGTTTATGGCTTATGTATTTTCATCTTACTACACAAAGATTTATAGATCAGATCAAGTCAAGATCAGGACAGAGACCTTTACGAAAGCGTCCGTGTGGAGATGAGGAGGCTGAATTAATATACAAAACTTCAGACAAGAGATATGTCTTTCAGATATTGTTATTCCAGTTCTGGCTGCTACACAGGACTCGGGGCATTCTGGAAAACAGTTTTTTCAACACGGCTGGGACTGCATCTCAAAAGTTGAGATTAGAACCCAGGCAAAGCTCAAAGAAGCTGAGATCTTCTTCAGCTTCAGCACTCAAGCATGCCTTGATTAAAGAATCCTCTGGGATGCTGCTTTGCTTTCAATTAAAAACTGCTTTTGTAAATTTCTGTGCACTAATGTAACAAATGGGATCCCAGCATGTACAATACACCTTGAAATCTGCTGAGAACATGTGTCATGCATTTTTTCCTGTTGGTATCAATGTGTTTCCCCCTTGCTTTTTTGAAATCGCTTCATTTTCATCTGTAATGAAAATTACTTTCTTTGATGTTTCTAACGGCAGGAAATAATTTCAGAACCGGGTGTCATTCTGCTGCAGGTAAAAAATGTAATAGCTTGTGGGAGTGCCAGTTACAACCTGAAAAATGTTTCTTGGGATTAGCATGCCTAATTGAACTCTCTCTCCATCCTGGTGGAATAAAAGATTTGGAGCTCAGTTCTGTGTTCCACCCAGGCTACATCAGATCCAGGAAAGGGAAACAGGGATAAGGAAGGCGATTTCAAGTCACCTTTAGCATCTCCTGTTGTGAGCCTGGCTGGTTCCCAGCTGCCTGAACATCCTGAAAGCTGTGTGAACTTACACGCCACCGCCTCTGGCTTGGGGTTTCTCCTACCACTAAGCAAAGCAGTTAGAATTCAGAAAAATTATCCGAGTTGCCCTGGTTAACAGGAAAGAAGTAGGATTAGTTCAGGAGCAAACCAGCACAGCTTTTGACCCAAGTCCTAGTTAGAAGGTTGGAGAGAGGAGCACGTTCAAAAGCGAGATATAAATTAGGTAAATTTTCACATCCCCTGGAGAGAATGACTGGTTCAAGGGACAAGGAAGAGTTCTCATCAGCTTCTAGCTTCCCCTAACCGGCCATTTTGTTGCTACTTCCACTTCGTACCTCAAAGGGCTGCACAGACTCACCAATCCCCAAACAAAATGTTTTCTCTCAAAAGCAATTACTGCATGGACTCGTACTGAGGAGGTCCATCAAGCCTGCCTTAGCATTTTCCATCAGCTCCACCACCCTAGTACCCTGCAGTACTCCCATGTTAGATCTGAAAGGGGAATGTCACGTAACCTCCACTGTCTGGGGCACAGACCCATGGAGCCAGCATTAGTCCTGACATGGTCTGTCAGGGTGTCCCAGCGCCCCGCAAGAGCTGCAAGAGCTTCTGGTGGGGAGGACAGGGAACACCCCTTCCCCTGCTGCAAAGGGCCACGGGCTCCTGCAGAGGACCAAAACCAGGCATAAATGTCACATTCCAACCGCTTTTAATCAAATCTTGCTGTGAAAGCAGCAAAGGGAATCAGCCATAATCTTTTGTTAGGAGGCTGAACTCAGAATTATTCAAAACGAATGCTGGTATACAAGCCAGATACCTTTTAATATCAAGAGCGCAGCTATAATATATCAGGTATCACTTTACAGAGTGAGTTTTAAATACGTTATACATGTTGAATCATATATTCACATACTGAAATGGACAGCACATTTAATGAGTAGCCCAGCTGGCTACTGTAGATTTTGATTTAAAACGAGATTGCCAAGACCAAAACATATTTGCCAAAATGGAAGTCTCTTCGGGTGCTCCCTTTATATCACTTCAGCTGCCCACCATTACCGAAGCAGAAAAATGACATATACAGGATATATATTTATATAAACTCACTGACTGTTTTTTCCATCTATACTCCGCACTATAGATGGTCTATATTTGGAGATACTCCAGACCAAAAGGAATGAGTATTACTTTGATCCCATAAGTTGAAACCAAAAAAATTCTGTTTATACCTGGTCCAAGATTGCTATACATATATTATATACATAAATCAAACCTCCCCAAAGTGGTAAACAAGCGACCAAAATATTACCAAATATAATCTGGCACAATCAGTTAGATATTTTATTTGTCTGCTAGTCGCGTAAGTATGTTAGATGCCTATACCTCACACCTCATAAGTACTTTCAGGTAAAACTGCAGGTATTTATAGCTACAAGACGCTGTGAATGTTCACTTTTTTAATGGAGTGTTTTTTTGAGAATTTGATTTTTAATGTCAGTAAAATATTTCATTAGTTTTTAATTACATTAGGGATGAGGGAAAGAGTGGGTATACTTAGAGTAGCAGACAAGGATAGCTGTCAAGTATATCTGACCTCTCTGGCTCTCACATTGTTCACAGGTGCAAAGATTGAAAAGATACTGAAAAAAAAAGTTTAAATCATGCTGTATGAAGGATCTGAAGCGAATCGGTGAGACAACAAATTATAAAGAGGTAGAGCAGCAGTCTATTCTAAACAAAAAAAGTAACTTTAAAAAAGAGAGTCCTTACTCATAGGTATGATTTGATATTCTGGTGGTCATATTTGATATTCTATGGTCATAAAGGACATATATCCCACCCGTTCCTCAAGGAAACAAGGAAGACACTTCAAGATGGATATCATACTAACAAGAAACAATGGCGATGAATTAAAAGCTCCTATTCCAAAAAAATACCCAAGCACATGAAAAATGAGTTGCTCCTATTCGGTATGAGCCACTCTGCAAAATCCATTCTCCCTTATTCCAGAGTTTCAGCCAGAGGTCTGAATGGAATGGCACCAGGCACAAAGGCACTGCACATGGGGAGTGCCTTGCCTTTTCAGAGCACATCTCCGTGAACATCACCTACAAGGACACCAGGAGCAATTACTGGTGGTTTCCAGGCAGTCACCATAGTGGCCAAACTGCCCTTTGAGACTGTGCGAGGCAGCCCAGAAGGGGATTTTTTTACCGAGACAAGATGAGTTGATTAGATAGTTGCTGGGGAGGATAAGATGACATCAGATGTGGCTTCAAGTCACACTTAATCTGGCCTATGGGTGGGCTGCTGCCACCCAAGGCAGTCCCACTGCAGTCCCTGACCTGCAGCAACAGGCTTCCTGCCCCTCTCGTGGGCTGACCCAGCTATTGGACCCAGGGGATGTGGTTCCATAAACTGACCCAGCGGAAAACTACGTGGGTTTTGCTATTTTTGGCAGGTTAATTTTCCATTAGCCTGCTCCACCACTCCATAATCAATTGATATGACTCAAAGGAAGCAGCAAGAACGTGTGGCTAAGGGCAAGATGGATTGAGGCCACCCTTTCCATGGGAGCCTGCAGTTACATCAGATTAAATGTAACGTGAAACCAATGTCTGCACTGGTGGTGGTAAGGTTGCCCCCAGCCTGCAGTTACATCAGATTAAATGTAACGTGAAACCAATGTCTGCACTGGTGATGGTAAGTGCATATATGAAATGCATATAGAGGAGACCTAAATAGGCTTCCAGCCTGACTCACAGCTTCGTGCTCCTATGCTGTATCTCTGAAGCATTCCACCTAAATAGGCTTCCAGCCTGACTCACAGCTCCTGTGCTGTGTCTCTGAAGCATGCTGGGGCTCTGCATGGTTTGAAGAGAGGGTCCTGGCCAGCACAAGTCCCACAAGACTTGCTCCCTGCCTTTAGCTCTTCTGCCACATACTTTCTCTCTCGGCTGCTCAAATATGGAGATAAATAAAGAGACAGCAAGGGCTCTGCATGGTTTGAAGAGAGGGTCCTGGCCAGCACAAGTCCCACAAGACTTGCTCCCTGCCTTTAGCTCTTCTGCCACATACTTTCTCTCTCGGCTGCTCAAATATGGAGATAAATAAAGAGACAGCAGTAGTTCACTCCTTAAGAGTGGATGTCCCTTTCTTCAGGCAGTGAGATAAGGCATAGACAGGAAAGGGAAGCTCTCAAGGGCTGCGCTCCATCAGTGTGACCCCTGAGACAAACCTAAATACCAGTTTAGACATAGAAAAGGGACTTCCTCTGGTTACCATTTCTAATTACCACCCTTAGAGGGAACTGGTGCTGTTTAATATTTTGGAACAACCTAAGCTATATTGTTACCATAACTGTTATGTCTATGAATTCTTTCTTGGTCTATAGTTCTCGTGGTCAGCCACAGAACAATTTTCGGAGCTTGCTGGATGCCAAAGGAAAGCATATCTGCATTTGGCTAGCTGAAGAGATCTTCAAAGTCAACTTTAAGTATCAGTGCAGATGTACATGGTGGCTTCTACAATTACTTCCGATTATCTATCAGAGGACTGGTGTGCATGTGTGTCCAGAAGAAGGGATGGAAGAGAGATGGGGGTAAGGACTAAACCACTTACGCTTCGTCAGAGAGAATGAGCATTGCTGAAAAAATTAAAATCTCTCTCTCGGACCACATGGTAGCAAAGTTCCTCTGCTCCTCCAGGAAAAATATGAGGTAAATGCGGCTGAGGAGTTTCACCCTTCATCCCTGAGATGTAGTCCCATCTCTCCAGCAAAGATCAGCCAAAGGCAACTTCATAGTGCTGTGGCTGATGGATTTTTGAGAGGTAAAGCAGAAAGACTGCCCACTTCTTGTGTTTTTCTATTAAGACAGCTATAGACTAGGTTTAGATTTTGTTCTGTATTCTCTTCCTTCCACAGAGAACTTCTGGTTTCTCTCAAAAACAAAATTTGGGCATGGCTTTTTGTTTTGGTTGGTGTACATTTCTTGCTTGGTTTTTTGAAATCTTGCTCCTTACATCAATGTGGTGAAAATGCATGTTTTATGAAGAAAACCTTGTCCCAAAAGATGTGTTGTGCAAAACTTTAGTGAACTGAACTCCTAATTAGGAAAAATTCCTTAGACCTGTCTATCATGTAACCAATAATAACTTCTGTTAAGAAAAATCATTTTCCTAGAGTTGAAAAGTAAAAGGCTGCTACTCAAGCTCCAAAACATTCATTTGTAATCCTAATTCAGCAGTTTAATTCATGCTGTTTAAAATAGAATGACTAAATGTCCTTTTTTTTTTTAAGAACAGTGCAATGAATTGTCTTTAAATTCTCCCCAAAAGACAATCACATTCAGATGTTCCTTGGCACCAATTAGTTTCAATGCAGCATTTCAAAGGCATTTCTTGTTCAAATAGCATGATATGTTATATAAAAGTTATGTGGCTATTGGAAGGGAACTCACGTACTGCATTAAGGTGAGGGTCCGGAATACTACTGGGATACTTAGCAGCAAGTGCTAAATCACAGTTCAGGGAGGTCACATAATCAAATTATCCCTTTTATTACGTTCAACTAATAAATCTTTGGAAACTAGAGTCTGACAAGTTCATCACAGCATTTTAGCTTTTCAGTGGTGCGTGTAGAATACATATACATATAGAACCTAACAAAAGGGGAAAAAAAAAAAAAAAAGCAGCAGCAAGCCCACCGTAAGAATGGAAGAAAAAGTAGCCTTAATGTCAGATGCCACCAGACTGAAAAGTTACGCTGAAAGATGTACCCGCGTTTTTAATTTGAACCTCCTCAACTGAAGTAGAGCAGTTTATCATTTAGTTCCAGTGAACAGATTCGCACATCAGACGTTTCACCGCATTATGGATGGGACCATGTTAAATATGTGTTCACTGCAGTTCCATGGGTCACTGGCATGGGCATAAGCCAAGACCATACGGTTAAGATTATTGCAACATAGCTATTGATCATGCAGCCAGCTCTACAGTAACTAACAGCACTTAATGCTTAGATAACGTGGTTTCATTATCACAAATGAAACTAAAGAGACCTTTCCTGTATAGAGACAATCCAAGCAAAAGTCCGCACCATTCCACCAGGCTGTTAATTGAACTTTTTTCCACCAGGATTCAAAAGAAGGAGGGGGTTAAGGGAACTCACTGATATAGCAACATGGTTGAACACAAACCTATGCTGCAGGAGACTTACCATCATCCAGGTACATCTGGTCCAATTCCTCAGGTTCTCGCTTGATCGTTACAGGAATAGGGGCCAAATTATGATTACTTTCCTCATGCAACTCTGGCAATGACAGTGGTTGGGTTGTTGGAGACTCATTTCTGTGAACCTTCGGTAGCTGCTGCTGCTGTTGACCCATTATGGATGAGTGAGTTGGACTGCAGGACTGCAAATAGGTTGGCTCTTGGGTAACAGATGGAACTGGAGAAGAGGGACTGTTGGGATAGAGTGTTTGTTGATAACCAAGGGGACAGCTACTGCTCAGATGTTGACTCACCTGCGGCTGCAGCATGATGTGAGATGATTGCTCGGGGGAGCTTGGGTGCACAACTATAGACCTTGGCACTTCCTGTATGGTGGGGACACCTCCAGCGGGCTGCTGAAGTCCGAGGTGACTGTGGCCCGGGTTGGGGATGCACTTGTAAGGAGAGGACGAAAGGTCATGCAGCTTGGGGCTTGCGTTGGGAGAAGGTGACATCACGGCGTTCCTCTGCTGACAGGAGGCAAAGCCAGCCACGAGGCACGAACCGGGATCAGGGGGCATCATGATCTGCTGGCTGTAGTATGGTTTAGAGAGAGGGCTTAAGCCTTGGTTCATTGGTCCACAGGTTTGAGCAGGCTCATAGTCATCTGTGGGTTCTGTTTTTATAATTGGAACTGTTAAAAGAAAAAAGTTTTACATAAACATGAGTTGCGTATTGGTATGATCAAGTTGGCTTGTGGCTAGGATACCCTTTGCAAAACAAACAACCTCTTGAATAAGACTCTGTGTGTCTTTTGCCTAGTTCTCCCACCCTATAAAAAAAAAAAATGAATGAGTCATCAGCACAAGAAAGTCACAGCTGGTTCTAATATTGAAAAGGACTATTTTTTTTGGACTCTCCTCCAGCACTAATGTGCTATAAAAATCTATTTGCAAATAGCTGTGCTTCAGTGGAAGCTTTGGACCCAAGGGCTCCATGGATTTGTAGTAATCAAAGCAAGAATTTTAACTTGGATATACTACTGCATGTCTACGGCTACTGATGGCCCATTTGATAAATGTCTGAGCATTCGGTAAACTGGAGCATAATAAGGTAGAGATGGGGCTTTCAGAGTTCAGTGAAAGTAAAATTGCAAAGATACATGACAAACTACTATGTACAAGAAGTTTTCAATTATGAGGGTATTTTTGAAAGAGTAGGATTTGATTTATTTAGTTTTTTTCATGATTGTTTAATCTTACTAACCAGAGAATGGGTGTAAAATATTCAGTAAGTTGCATCCAACTCTCAGTGATTCTAAGCTGGATTCAAACTGCCAATGCCAGCTCCTAACAAATGTTAACTCAGTGTCTGGCTACCAAGGAAAACTGACTCCTATTCTAGACCTCTGCTTGCTCTACCCATTGTCCCAAGAGGCTCTAATTGAGCTGTCAAGCCCTGTCTCTAAATACCACCAGCACATGGACAGAATGACCATCTATGAGCATCAGCTCAGTCACAACAAATATAGAGCTGCTTTCTCAAAAAAAGAGATCCTTCCTCAAATCAAAGTGTCTTTTTCACATTGCCTTTCTCTCTCAAATCAGACAGTGGTACCTTTGCTGCTTTTCCTACAACGTATGCAGTGCATAGGTAAAAGACACCCGCTTTCTTTATCAGGAAAATGATAAATAATACGGCCAAGCTAGTCTGTATATTTATTTTTTCTAGCCAGATGCAACTCTAATGCATACAAAAATTGTGTATGGAACACATAGTGGCATTTATCTTCTTTCCCAAAAGGAGATCCAGAGAACAGCTGTCACTTGGAGGTGCTGTTGGAAATTTAAGGGTGATACCAGAGAATGTCGTTCAGAATATTAGAATAAACGACCCATTGTGGCACAAAGTTATTAATGAAACATCTTTGCACAACTCACCTAAGAGCACATGCATGTTGCATGTCTCTGACTGTATTTTTATTTACACGTTTTATGAACACATTCTCCAGCCATTTACTACGTTTGTATATGAGTCTTTTGAACCCCTAAAAATGCACGTGTGTGCATATGTACACATAAAACCTCTTTTAACACTCAAATTTTGCTGCTGGTGAATGCACTTCACTACCCTTGTTTTACAGTCCCCTAGCCTCTTGTTAACTTTGCTCCTTTTATGTTTCTTTTACATATAGATGCTTGCAACACTTGTTTCAAGATTTCTAGCACCCCTAGTAAAAACATGTCTATATATGTAACAGATGCACAGGTGTTGCTCAAGACGAATGTGCTAAGGATAATGGACTGTCATTGGATTCCTCATAATCTTATTTTCACCTGCTCGTGGGCTGCACACTGGCCAGGAGGGCTACCAAGGCACTTGGTGGCAGAGAAGCAGATTCCAGGCTCAGTGACAGCTTTATTAAAACAGGATCACACCCTTTATGAAAATGCAAGACCAAAGAAACGCACCTAGATAAACATAGCAGCTCAGATATTGTAAGAAAATACCTTTAACAAGTTCCTGAGCTAGCAAATATTCTCACATGTTTTATATTAGCTTCACTGTACTAGCACTAACCACAGCACAGCTGGAAATATGATGGTTGTTGAACACTGAATTTTCCCAATATATCACTGTTATAGAAACACCTGTGCTAAATAATTCCAAGCTCAACCACTGGCAATTCAACTCCAATAAACCCTGGAGTTGTCTGACTTGTTATAACCTAGGTAAGGGTTATAGCCCCGGTGTCAGGCAGGCTGGAGGCTTTAAAGAAGGCCAGGCTCCTGATCTCGAGCTGATTTCTCATTGTAGCTCTTCTACGGCACCTCTTTGCTACTTGGTTTACCAGGCATTTTTCTGTCACTTCACTTTGAATTTTTTCATTATAAAAGCAATGCCATGGGGTCTACTTGGAGGCCTGATTACTGGGAATCTGATTTCACTTGTTGTTACACTGAAGTACACCTGCTGCAACGAACAGAGGATACCCAGTTAAGGCCTACTCTGCACGGGGCGAAGAACTGATGGGCAGAAGGGACTCTATTCCAGACCCGATAGTCTAAAAACTCTCTTGGAGATGGTGACAGCAACCAAGGACACTCCCAGCTGCCCATAAATTCAGAGTTCAGAGGGAAAATAGAGACCGGTGTTAATTACAGGGCCAGTCAGGGTAAGCCACAGCAGCTTGTTTGCTGATGGCAGGTTGCTAGCCAGAGAGGGAAACAAGGAGGAGGGATATGTGATTAATGGGCCTCCATTTTACTTGACAATTATTTACATTGCCCCCTAGTATTGCTCTGAACTGATACTCCAGAGCACCAGTTATTTCATGTAATGGGAAACAAATTATCTTTAAATGGACAGATATTATCTGTATGTAGGCTTAGAGGTGTCTGAACTTGTTCAACTGAATTGTCTCCATTACCTTTCTCAATGTGTTTTTTCAACACAGTAAAAGAGTCTCCCTTTGCTAAGCATTATATATATTTTTTTTGTACGCTAATTTCATCACTAGAATAAAGAATCACACTAAAAGACAGAAAATATTAATGCTGAAATGGTGAAGGGATTTGTATCTGACTTTCCAGTGCTTTGCCATATGTACAGCCACTTAACGCTCTGCAGAATGTAGAGATCTTACGAAGCTGGGATGGCAGCTGCTCACTCCCCTTTAAAGTGTAAATGTCCTCACAGGGTACCACTTTGGAGAAGGAAGCTCCATAGGAATTTTTTCTGATTTTCTTTTTTTTTTTTTCCTGGAGAAGCCATTACTAATGACCCAAATGATCTGGGATCAGACCTGCAAAGCTGAGCAGGTCAGCAGAAAGGTAAGACATTAACGCTTCCTTTTCTGGCTAGACCTCAACTTTTGTATTTTATGTGAATAACTTCATTACTTGACTTGTGGAGGACAGATATACCACAAATTGCCACACTACACCAGTTAACAGCTTATTTATGACACTCTGTCCTGTATCTGCGTCTCCCCAGCCTACGTAACTCCACCAAATGGCGTAACAAAGGCCAACAATCTTTGCCAATGTTTGCATTTCCAAACTCAGCACAAAGGAGCTGTGAGTCTAACCTCCTGGTCATTCTGAAAATACTCTGAATGTGTCAAAAGTTGGACTGCGGTGGGCCCAAGGCAGGAGCTGTGGGTATTTCAAGACACACCTTCCAAAACCAATGCAGGAACAGCCTGTGCCTGTACTCAACCATCACAGTGTCTATGGGGTTACTCAAACAAGCTAAAATACTTGCATGTAGTAAGGCTACCAGTTCCTCACACACCGTACCCACTGTATCACCAACTTTTGGGTAGCTGGGACCCTCAGCCAGGGGAACAGCCGAGGATACAAACCTTACATGCCCACCTTCACCCTTTTCTCCCAGGAAGGAACCAGTGGGCTCCTCCAGAGCAACCAGGCCAGCTGCGGGCTAGCGTTACCACTGACTCATGCTTGATTAACTGCAAATCTTTACAGACCTGAGCTAGAAAAAGAGGTTTCATTCTCAAATACATCCCCGTGGAGGCACGGTACGTATCCATTTCCCACATATCCATTTCCACCGTCGCTCACTCGCACAAGTGAGTATTTCACACAGGGAGATGAGACTCGATACAGAGAGGACACCTAATTTTCTCAGGATTAATATTTAACAGAGAACAGTAGTACCCTGACTAACTTCTAGATCAAATATTTCAAATCTTAAATGACTTGGTAAGAACCTGCCAGCTGAAAGAGACACTCCTAGCCACAGGGCAGGCCTGGACTGGCAATTAACTGGAAAGACCTACAGCTGTTCAGAATCTGCTAAAATGGTACTTTTAGCAGAAAACGGACTATTTCTTAAATTCAGCAGAGCGGTATCAAATGGCAACAAGCATTCTGTCTCTGTGGTGCTGAGATAACGCCCAGTCTTGCAGACTTTCAGCTGGCTAGAATGAAAAACTGTGACTGAATTTGCCATAGACTGAGATTTGCCAATAATCAATTGCCGCTATGACACCAGCATTTGTGGAATTGTAAACAGAAAAGATGACACAGTTTTTACATACACTCGGACTCAAAAGTAATGTTTCTTGGTTAAGAGACCCTACTCTGCTGAAGGATCAGGCCCTTGCCACAAAAAGGAAAAAATGAATCCAAGTTTGGGGGTCACACGGTGAATTTTTAAATGCTTCTTACTCCACAATGCATTAGACGATTTGAAGTAATCCTCAATTTTGAATATCAAAATATGACAGAGCTCCCAGTTCTCAATTAGTCTGATAAGCAACTTAATCTGTGCTAATTGGTTTTCAATGGTTCGCTGATGCCTTCTTAGACTCTGGACTCATGTCATTATGTCATCTAATTTAATACGAAGTTCTGAGAACCGTGCACTGGCAGCAGCCCTGGCTATAAATCAAAGCTTCTTAGTCAGAGAGACCAGGGTTATGACATCATACCGAGGCACTGAGCAGAAGACAATGGTCCTTCTGTGTGGCTCTGAATCTGGGAGAAATATTTCAGCCAGTTCTGCAAGCCCACATTTAAATGAAAGGCCTTTCTAGCAGGTAAAAAGTTAATATATCAAACCTTGAAGAAAAATAATAAATCATGCACATTCAGTAAAAGGAGTCAGAAAGTGCTTAAATATAAATTATATGTATTTTTTGACAATTCTAACAAGTCTGTTTGCTTTTACACTTAAGCAATCCAGATGGGTTTTTAAACTTTTTTTTTTGGGGGGGTGCTATTAAAATATGTGAACTGAGAAAATATAATCATATAAATTAAACAGATGTTTATCCTGAATAACATTAAACTAACAAATTCCCATTTCCACGTAGTATTATCAATGCATACATTTATGGCACTATAACATATTTATTTTACCCTTAAGTTTGATTGAACCTATCAAACAAAATAGCCACCTTTCAAGGTGCAGACTATGATGTAGTTCCCTGGCACCAGCACACAGATTTTGGTTAGCATATGAAAATCAAAACACTACTTTTTTTTCATCGTGTACACACACATTTCTTCAACTTCTGGACTAAATGTCTCATAATTGGTAAGAATTTGGGATGAGACTTCCAAAGAGGGTTGAAGAGCTAGGTGGGTAAATCCCTATTACTGAGCTGAGCTCTGAAATGCTGTTTGTGCCTCCAAAATCCTCCCCCATCAGTCCTGAGCCAGGTAGGACACCATCTCCACCACCAGCGAGATGTTCCTTCAGAAGATGCTATGCAGGTTATCCTGACTGCTGCCACTGCTCTGCTGCTGGCCAACTGGAAACACAGTTAGGGATGTGGACACATCTCCATGTACAGCTTAGCCACTCCGGATTCATGCAAAGACAAAATCCTGGCTGCTGTGGCAGCACAGGTTGGATCCAGCAGGCTTGAGTAGAGTAAGGGCCCTCATCCCTCGTTCTGACCCTGGAGCAGCCGGATGTTGGGGAGAGGCAATGGGCTGGCTGCTCTCAAAAACTATAATCCCTCTTTTTTTGTAACACCAGAGCAGCCAGTGGCTGAGCAGTGGCAACCTCAGTGACAAGGGATGGCCACTCAACCCCAGGGATCTCCCAAGACAGTCACTACAGGGGCCTCTGCGCATGCTGTCCGTGAACTGGATATTTTTCCCTAGGCACCAGTTCAACTGAAACATTTTTTAAAGGTCAAGCTCCTATCAAGCCTTTGCTTTTCAGTTAATAAAACCAGAGCACGGTGACTGGGATACAAAGGGACGCTATCAAGAAGCTGTGGGCAGCACACATGTGCGACTGCAGGTTTTATCTACGCAGGTATCTGAACTCACTCACCCTCTCTTGCTGGCACATCGGTACCGCTCATCGGGAGGGCTACCTCTAACACATGCCTGCCTGCCTGCCCGCTTTGGGTTCATGCGTATGTATTTTTATGGGATCAGATGCATATGCACAGTTTTATACAAGACTAGCCTCCAGGTAGCTGGAAGCCTTGCGCATGCATCTCAGCCTGTAATCTCGGACACTGCCATTATCTGATTAGAAAGCGCTTTCCAGCTAACTCATTTGCTAAATGCTTTTCAACAGCTGGTAAACTATTAGGTTATTCGACGCATATTTATGAGACAGAAGATTATATATGGTAGCTTGGTACACACGCTGTTAAAACCAGGTGGGGAGGAGTGGAAGGCAGGCGGAGGGCACTTGGGTTGTGTTAGTACAGAAGATAGGCATTACCTTTCTTTCAAAAGAAACAGGGAAAATTCTTAAAAGGCACAATTAATTTTCCATCATAACACCTTATTAAATCCTACAATGTCGAAAAGGATAAATCAAGTCCTGCTCTACCACTGCTCCCACAGCACAGCACCCAGTTCCACCACTGCCTTCAGCTGGAGGTTTAACTGTGCCCAACACCCGGGCTGTGCTGGCCAAGGCTTTCTATGTCATTTCTGTCAGATGTGTTAAAATTCACTGGGGTGAGCTCTTTTTTGATGCTGCTGCACAACATCACACTCCCAGCACTGAGTTCACTCCTGCTCTCTCTATGAGGGGAGAAGAATAGGAAAGCGGGGGCTGTGGGCAGGGGTCCCACAGGGCAGCAGCATGGGGGCAGCTCCACACTTCTCATCTCTACCAGTCCTGCGGGAAGCTCTGCAGGGATGGGCTGGCAGGAGGGCATCCTTACTGTGCCAGTCCTACCCCTAGATCTGACCTCCGGACCCGGCTGACGTCAGCCCTCTCGGCTCTGACATGGTCTTTGTCTTCAGAGACGGATGCCGTCCCTCCCACAACCAGCAAAACACATCCTCACCCATGCATTGCACCTCCGGCAGCCACCACCACCACCACATCCCCTTTAGGATCAGTCACGGGGCTAGATTAATTATGGTGATCAGCCACTTGAGGAGAACAAAAATAAGCACCTCCTGTAATCCAGCCCATGTAATTCTAAACCCCGTTCTCCCTCACGCAAGTTTTGCCTTTTGGCTTTTAAGCTAATTGGAAGATCCTAAAGCCCAACACTTGCTAAAACACATGTGAAATCCCTGGGAAGTATAAGGGAGGGATTCCTCGCTATGCTCGTGCAGAGGGGTTTGGTGACTGAAACTACAGGCTGGGTTTTGTCATCTGAAGGGGAATATTTGAAAAGGGAGCTACTACCAAAAGACAACTTCATGCACTGGAAGGTAACTATTATGGGTGATCGCTGCTGCTGCAATGGAGCCTGCTGGTCAGACACAGCCAGCGGGGCTATATCCACCCCTGCCTGTGGCAGGGACATCACACAGGTAATGCTCCTTCTTGGCCTTCCAGAGGAAGATGGAGCACAGCACAATGAGGCATAGTTTTGCCTCTTAAGATGAAGACGGCTGCAACTGCAGGTCAGGGGTGGCTGACAGAAGAAATAGGATGTCACCTGCATGAAGCGTGGGCAGCTCTAGACCCAACAACTAGGAGCAAAAGCACCTGAGGCCATCACACTAGTGTCCCCTCCACTCCACTGCAGACCTCATGCAGCCGGGTGGAGGGGCCAATGCACCCGGCAATGATGAATTTTGTGATCCTCTTAAATGGAAACAGGACTCTGACCAAATCTCGCCTGCTTTTTGTTACTCTGTTAAATGTCAAAAGTAGCCATCAGCGACCTAGCAGCCAAAACAAACTAAACTATAACACCACGTGGTGTAAAAGTGAGTGACCATAATTCATATTTCCACCTAAAATAAAATAAAAAAAAATACTCTGGGGCCAATATTTTTTCTCCCCAGGTCCCTCCTGTTGCCCTGCCCAGGCAGCATGGTGGCTCCCTGGGCTGGATGGGAACACTCCCAGCCACTCCAAGGCCTCACACCTAGTCCAGCCACGCTCAGTCCTCTCACACACGGCCCCGGGAAGGTGGCACTGACCTAGAGGTGGGCCTGGGCGACTTCCGTGCCTCTTGCTCCAGCTACCCAGGCCGGTGGCAAGGCGCTACCGCCATGGCCCAGCCACCAGCAGCCATGTAGGCCCTGCTCTCACAGAGCGTTTGGTCCCACGTCCCCAGCTGCCCCCAAATTACCACCATTTTCATAGAATCACATGGGGTTGGAAGGGACCTCTGGAGACCATCTCATCCAACCCCCCTGTCAAAGCAGGTCCACCAAGAGCAGGTTGCCCGGCAATGTGTCCAGGTGGGTTTGGAATGTCTCCAGAGGAGACTCCACCACCTCTCTGGGCAGCCTCTTCCAGGGCTCTGCCACCCTCAAAGTGAAGAAGTTCCTCCTCATGTTTAGGTGGAACTTCTTATAGAATCATAGAATCCAGCTATTCTTCCCCAAGCCTGTAGTGCTGCAGGGGGTTGTTGTGACCCAAGTGCAGGACCCGGCCCTTGGCCTTATTGAACCTCATCCTATTGGTCTCAGCCCATTGATCCAGCCTGTCCAGATCCCCCTGCAAAGCCTCTCTACTCTTATGTTCAAGTTTGTGCCCATTTCCTCTTGTCCTACTGCTGGGCACCACTGAAAAAAGACCTCCTGACACCCACCCTTTAAGTATTTATAGGTGTTGATCGGATCCCCCCTCAGCCTTCTCTTCTCCTTGCAGGCTACTAACTCTAGTTTGCAGACTACTAACTCTAGTTTGCAGACTACTAACTTCGCCAGCCTTGGAGCACAAAAATTCAGCACCCGCTGGAGAGGTGCCAGGAGGAGACCGGCGCAAGCCGTGCGTGGCAGCACCACCAGAGGGGCAACGCTTTTGAGTCTCCTCCTCTTACTGTTTCACTGCCAAGGCGGCCCGTGTCACCTCCCGAGTTAGAAAGCGAGCTGGGGGCGGAAGAGCCGAGGCGAAGCGGAGGCAGGGCTGCTCGGTGCAGTCACTAGAAAACTGCTGATCGCACCCGAACGCAAGGGCAGGCCGGGGATAATTTTAGCACGGGGGCAGGAAACGAGGAGGATGCCCGCCATGGGCACCCCCTCGCCCTTCCCCAGGAGGACACCCACCAGCTCCGTGCCCCTCGTCACCACAGGACCCGAACGCAAGGGCAGGCCGGGGATAATTTTAGCACGGGGGCAGGAAGCGAGGAGGATGCCCGCCATGGGCACCCCTCGCCTTTCCCCAGGAGGACACCCACTAGCTCCGTGCCCCTCGTCACCACAGACGGGCTCCCAGCACAGCTAAGCACCCACGGATTCAAGGGACATCTGTCCCCCACCAAGTCACTCGTTTGTGGGTTTTCAGAGAGTCTGGGCACCCCGGGGGCCGGTGCTGGTACCCTGGGGGAGGCGAAGGAACTGCAGCATGGATGGAGCCTGCACACTTGGAAACCTGACCCTGCGGGTGGCAAAACACATCCCAAAATAATAAAGTTACTCAGCTATCAACACCATTTTAATAACGAAGTAGTGAAACGATTTTTTTTTAATAATGCTTTGACAATTAAGAAGCCTGACAGAAACAGAAACCGGAAATACTTTATCATCAACTCTGCAAAAGCGTATTTTTTCATTCCACTGAAAGAAACACATCAACTTTCCTTTTCCCATCTTTGTAAATACTTCCTAGACAAACTAGCCTGGTCTTTGCTTAGTCAATATCACTACTTCTCTAAACAAAATTCAAAGAAAAACTTTTCTACGTTCACCGTTCCTGATATCAATATTCATTAGATAACAGAAATCATAGAAAGCATTCACTCCTATCTGCAAAAAATAAGTTCTTGAACACATTTCCTCTATTTTGATGTACCTACTTAAAAGAACTCTGAATAAACAGAGATCTAACTCTTATCATTCAGTGTGTTGCTTAATGTCTTCTGAGTTGGAGAACTCCTTCAGCTTACTTAGCAGATGAAAGCACAGAATCTGGAACCGCAGCACACATATCTGATTGCTTGCGTGCTTCTTCAGCCTCTCCACATCAGTTTATATCTCAAATGCTACCGCTTACCTATAGTGATTTCAGAACTTCAAACGGACTCCCCCTGTTTGAAACGCATATATGGGGCAAGGGTATAATAAATTCACAGAAGCAAACTGATACGCAGCCATAAAGAGAAAAGAAAACCAAGTGTTTTTCTAGAGGTAGGGTTCACAAATGTGATGGTGTTCCAAAATGTTCTGCTGCGCATAAGGGAGCGGCAGAGCACGTCTGCACGGAGCTGCAGCAGTGGAGAGACTTTAAAAGCTGGATATCCAAGCATCTGCTCATCGTGCTTTGCTCAGACTCCTGAACTGCAGCATCCAGTCCTGTGCCTTCCTCCTCACATTCTGGTGGGATGGGGCAATGCAAAATGTATTAGTACTTACCATATGAGCTGCGGGAATTCACCTGTGCCAGAATGGTATAGAAACTACTTATATTTCTGTGACAGGCATGTCTGAGGAGGAGTCTCAAGAGCCTACAGCCTGCAAGCTCCAGGACAAAACTGAAAAACTGATACGTAATTGCTCAGCAATGCATAATATTGAAGCAATACTTAAAAAAAAGATAATATGACATTACAGTCACTTCTGTACAATATGGGCTAATACAGAATTCGGGGATTGCTCAAATTCAGCAGAACAGTAAATCAAAATTTCAATTAAAAGTGGATTATGAGTACTTAGGTTTGCAGTCTGTCCCAAGCCAAAGACTTAAGCAAGCTCATTCTCTGGACCTTGGCTCTCATTTGTGAAGTCTCTACTTTCTGTTTTGTTTTGCTATTTAAACTTTTCATTTACAAAGCAGTAAGATTTTCATTTTTACATAATTCTTTAATTTTCTTTCTTTCTTTCTCAGGCTGGAACTCATCTTCACCAAGTCCCTGCTCTGCAAAACACTTCAGCTAACACAGAGGAAAAAGTACAATCCTGCCATATCTCCGCAGGACGGGAGAAGCCTTATGGAGGTGAAACCGTAACGTTCTGCTGAAGAAGGCAGCACATCACAGAGCTGTACTCCATGGAGATGCTATGGGACCATCCACGGGAGGTGGGACGAGTGAGGCCATGTGTCCCTGGATCCACTGGCTGTTTTCCCCTAGGGAATGAGGAGAAACAGGAGCTACAGGGAAAAAAAAAAACACACCCTATTGCTCTGTGGTCGGGGTGGGAACCGTACAGTGAGCCCAAGGCTCTCCTGCTGGTTGCAGCGTCTCTGTGTGCCCACACCCACCCCAGGAGCAGGGCCAGCGGGCTCACACACTATTTAGGCTCTAGTCCATTTATGCTATTTTTCTTTGGCACAGTCCAGTTGAGCTGTGAAATGTACTTCTAACGTGCGTCACACAGCTTCTCAAAGACGCCTCATACAGAAATACCTGCAAAACGATGGTAAGCACCGAAAATGTTTGCATTTTGACTAGTCCTAAAGCACAGAAGAAGTGTACAGGATACCATCTGATTTGGGTAAAACCACATCTTACACTTGATGATCATTTTGACATTTGCTTGTCAAAAAACTACAACTTCTACGTTCATGAGATTTTTTTAAGCAAGAGACAAGGTGTTACCTGGACCAAAACAATGCTTATTTCCTTCACACTTTTTCACACCGATCACACAATGGTTATTGATTCAACTATTTTTTTCTTCACGAGCTGAACTTTGGTTTTCTACAATGTCTTGAAAATATTAAAATAATGTTGTGACTGAAATGAAGTAAAGCAGAACGTCCTAAAATGACTCCTCAAAATACAGCAAGTGTAAATGACTGATTCAGTCATTGTGCATGGTTTCTGAATACGTAGTCAAGGTGATCACATCTACTTTTGAAAGGCACAATGGAAACAACCACCAGCAACATAAGGCCGAAACCTTACAGCTGCAACACAGGCATATTAAAAACATACTAAACTATTAATTGCCATGATAGCAGAAGCACATTCAGTCTTACCACTGTTATGAGAGAGTTTGCAAAGAACATAAGATGTTTTTCAATTACCTATATGCACATATACATATATATTAAGAGAACGTGAGCGGAGAAGTAAACAGGAATGGGGGAAGGTATATTTACTATTCAATACCTGCTTCCCTTTCCCCTACTCTGGTGTTGCATTTTTTCTTTCAGGTTTCCCTACACTGAAAGAAAAAGATTTCACAGGAATTTAAATCAGCACAGCAGACTAAACAAGATTCCCAGTGTTTTCAACAATTACCATAATTAAAGATGTGTTCGCAGAATAAAGCCTCGGCTGGTTCTCTCTTGCCTGTCTCACTAGGTAGCTATTCCCATCACTTCACATCAAATGAAAAATAAAATGTTTCAAACTCAGAATGGTGGTAGCATAAACCAACTCTGTAGCAGCAAATGCTATTCCCATGGTTTAGAATAAAATGGTAAAAAATTGCCTATGTAAAGGCTGGAGATGCTGTTTAATTGACAGCAGTTACCAACAGGCACGCATGTGAAATACTCATGAGGGTAACTTGCATGGCAAGGCAATACCTGTTGGCCTCTAGAACAGATTTTTGTTGCTGAAACATTGTGCAAGAGAATAACAACTCCCTTTCTTTCCAATTTAAGAGATGAACAGTCTTTAAATACACACAGACATACCCACTGGGGATGAAGTTTGCATAAGTGGGCTGATTCAGTGAAGCGTGGCTATGCAGCACATACGCAATAAGCAGTCAGCTGCCCATGTCCGGTTTCCTGTACTTTTATTTTAAATTAAAGTCCCGATAAAAGTCTGGAGTGCATGTAAGCTAACTAGGTGAAATTCCAAATGTGTATTTTATGGGATTTCACCTGCAAAAAGTTGGCAGGCCTCTTCAAGTCACATGACATGGTTCAAGTGTTGCTTTGTGGGAATTTCCCTCAAAAGGACTATTTTCATTTGGAAAGTCTACAAAAGAGCATGAACCTCATCATTTTTCTAATTCCTCTTCCTTCGAAAACAACACCACCACCACCATCACAATCATCCTTTTTTTTTTTTCCTTCTTTTCCCAAAAAAGTGAAAAAGAGCCATTTCAAATAAAATTAAAAAATAAATCTAAATTTACTTGCTATTAAAATCTTCATACAAGCCTACTTGGAATTCACCTAGCGTGAGTACTTCATTGTCACTTCACAGCCACCAATACAAGCTTCCAAAATAAACGGGGACACGTGTTTCTGAACATTTCTTACAGCACTCTGATCTCCATTCCACATCGTGCTTTTCACTGCCACCCAAGAGCTGAGTCAGCCTGGAGCGCTATTTTCACACCACACAAGACAGCGAGGTGCAGGATGACTGGGAGGAGAATCCCCACACGACCTCCAGCTCAGAGCTTACAGTGCTCTGGTGCAAATTCAGAAAGTATTATTCAACAGTGCTGTGGTGCAAATTCAGAAAGTATTATTCAAATGCAACGTATCCTCTGGGGCCACAAAGTCAGACCAAGGGTTGACAGCAACTTAGCAGAGAGCTCAGCACGTTCACCATTTGTGGCTACACGTGTGAGTTTGTGCTGGGGCTCTTCAGCTCCCAAAAGCAGAAAAAGTCCTTCTTCCAACAGTTATCTGCCACCTATACAAAAGAATACAATCTGCAGAGACGGTCTCTTGTGTGGGCAGCAGAGAGAGGCAGCTCTCATGGCTTGATTCTCACTTTTACTTTATAGCACCAGGTATACCTCCAAATTACTCAGGTTATTAAAGAATTGTCAGAGCCATGTATCTTTCTAAGTAATCATCATTATCTCTCATTTTTACTAGCAGAGATAAGGAATATATTTTGTTACCATTAGCAGGAAGATAGGTGAAAAGCTGGTACTGGCTTCTCTTTCTCTTTCCATTGCAGACATAGAAGTTGACCTGAACGGGGCTGGTAATTCTCTGATTGCGGAAAGGTGGTATCTCAACCACCAACGAATTCTGCAAAAGCAACAAATCAGAAAGTCAAGGCACGACGAAGGCAGTCGAGCTGTACAATAGTATTCACATGTTAACCCCGAGAAGGAGGCGCCTGGGCTCACAAGGAGGAACACACTCTGCAGGGGAACTGGTGGGTTTTGTGGGCAGGGATGGCCTCCCGCCGCCCTCAGAGTCCTCTGTGCCAAGGACTCCAGAAGTAGGGAAATAAGATTTTAGCATGGCTCACAAACCATGCTAGCCTTCACCTCTTCCCCTTGGATGTGATACCACGTATGGACACTGCTCTATCCCTCCCGCCTCTGAAAAGAATCAGGGACCACAATCAAATCGTGGTCTCCAACTCAGCAGAAGAAAGCACAATGGCTTGGCTGGCGGGTCATCGCCAGCATATCTCACCCTTACCCAAATTCCTTTGAAAGCAGAGTTAGGACAGGCATGTGATTATTCAAATATTTCCATTTTCCCCAGTGAAATGTTTTCTCATACAACAACTTAGGAAGTTTTAAGCTTGCTAGTTTCTGTGGATGGGAGATCTCGCTACAGGAAGAAGGGCTGGAGAGCATCTAGATGATCTTCCACTGTCAGAAACCAAATGCTCCAGCACAGGGCTAAGGAATGACTTAGCTGCTGGGGCATCAGCTTACACAAATGCACAGTGAAATCTGCTATGGCCATCAAAACCTCCCTTGGCACTTTTTGAAAGAATAAAAGGGAACGCTCGTCTTAGCATTTGGCCTGCATTCAGCTGAAGGGCTTTAAATTGTTTGCCTGCATGTCTCCAGCAGGTTTGCAGCTACCAAACTGTTGCATATTCCTGCAGAGGTGAAATAGTGGCCATATTTCCCACTTATAGTCATGGCTGAGGGAGCCACTCTTCTCCAACCATGAGGCTGATCTCCTGTGAGGGGACTCACATTTCTTCTGCCAAGGGTAAATGAAAGCCAAGGAAAATGATCAGAAATTACTTTGGGAGCAGAGGGAAGAACTGACCCAGCAAGACAGAAGATGAGCAGACGGGGCTGGCCCATCCCAGACAATGAAAAAATATTTTCCAAATGGTCTCTCCTACTTTCGGGATGGCTTCCAGCGAAGGCTTTTTACCCCACGCTCCTATTAAAGAAAGATTTCCAGGAGGGGAGGCCTAAGTACTTGTTCTGTTTCAGTGGGGAGACACAGTGCCAAAGCCTTGGAAATCCCTCTTTAGTAACAGTGCTGGAGAAGGCAATATATATTTTTCATCTTGATGTTAAAATATTTAAGGCAGACTTACTGGCTTGCACATTTCTTTGTCGGTTTTGGCTTCCATTTCCCACACATGGTGACCATCTAAAAGACAAAAGAAAAAGATATCTAGTTCCGTCCTTTTTTCCCCTCCCAAGCCTACAAAAGAATGACTTTTCCAAAAAAATCTCTTTGAAGGGGCACTGCATATATGAAAACCAGCTCTCAAAATGCATTGACCAAGCATTGCCCAACCAGGAGGCCATCTGGGCAGCCCGCAACGGGAGCCCATTTAGCTTTTTTGAAGGGGGAACCACAATCCAGAGCCCATGATACCACGATGGGGTAAAGCCAGCAGGAGTTTATTCTGCCACTCGTTTGGACAAAATATGCAACTATTCTACAAAAGCTTCCCAAACTTCCAGACAAAAGTGTTGCTACCTACGAGGCCTTTTGATTACTGCCTACACAGAAAGTCATATTCAACATTAATATTAAAGAAACCAAACCAAGTAGTATTAAGGAAGCTCCTCAGCCACACGGCGTTTCATTTTAATATAGTTCTAAGTCTGGCTTGTCATAATTCTGCTGCTTGGATCAAAAGGCATGGCCTTTTGATAGGCTGGGAAACGTAGCTTTTGACTCCATTTTAAAGTTGGTTGAGCTCAGCTACATTGGACCCACCTACAGTTTTCTGGAGCTGCTTCTAGAGGTGTGTTGGGTCCTCCTAACTTCCTGTATTTCTATTTTCAACCAAACATAGATTTAAGCCACAGCTATCGCTTTTTTCTGAGGACCCGCTTTTGGAAGGAATTGGTTTTGTCTGGTCATTTTTCCTGCGCCTCACTGATACAGAAGTCCCTGGTCAGTAACAGGGCTTTTCTTCTTCCTTGCGGCTTCAAAACTCAACAGCAAAGAAACGAGAATAAGAATGCAAAGCGTAAGGTTTCCATCCTGCAGGCCTAAAAAAACACAAACGTGTAGGAAAGGCCACGAGCAGACTGCTGTCTAAGCTGGGCAGGGGGGACACATGCAGCTTCATGAGTCCCCCCATTGTCAGACGTCACCAGAATGAAAGGGAAATTGAGACTTTATGTCATCTCTTTTGTGTATTTATTGTGGCATCGGGACATGCAAATGCAAATATTAGCTATTTTGAACTTCATCACATAGACGTGGGCCTGCCTTAGAAAAACAGCTCTCGGCAAGGTAAAAGAGTGAATGCACTTTTTCTTCTCTCTTCACTTTCATGGCCAGGATGGAGGTGACGCATTTAGAACTGCCTGATTTATTACAAATGTCTGTAAATAATATTTTTGTGTACAGCTGTCCTACTGTGAAAGGAATGCTGCTGAGGGACTAGCCCTGGCGATTGTTTTAACGTCCAAAAATCCCTTTCTTTTCAACGTATGGAAAGAAGTGCAACGTGAAAGCCGCAGCACAAATAGCCCAGTGGATTTGGCAGGTCGTTCTATAGGAAACAATTAGCAGATCTACCCTTAGTTTCTTCCTACATTTTTAAATTGTGACGCTGGAAAAGGAATCCCTTTAATTGGTACTGCCACGTTCGGCTGCGGGGAGAGAAGGAGCAGCCAGACCGTGCTCGAGTCTCCTTAACGATGCCTTTTGAGAGCGCCAGAATTCAGGCAGACTTCTCAGGAGGACTGGCAATCACTCCACAATTTATCCAACAGATGCTTCCCCTGAGCTGTCAGTAGAAAAAAACTGACCGAAATTTGGCAAGCCGGGACACATCCCTTGTCTGGGAGCAGCTTCCTTTATCTCCCCCCCCCTCCATCCACCTATAGAGCCCCCATAGCCCCTTCTTCCCTCCTCCCAATTAATTCAAACAGCTATAGAAGTAACACAGCACTGACATTGTCACATATTTTGCAAAGTCTAGGAACTTCTGCTTTGTAAGGGGTTTGCTGGTGATTTTTTTTTTTAAATCTACAGCCGTCCAGACTAGTAGTTAACATGTGTTCAATTTGCCTTTGTAAATGGATTACCAGAAGTTCAGTTTTTTTGCTATGTTTAATTTCTGCTTTGCAAGACGAATGATCTGATTCAGGTTTCTGTTTTTTATTTCCTGCCGATACTTCAGTAAAATTCGAAATGACTCCATCTCTAGCTAATCTTTCAATTACTTCACGCAGCACTGCCTTTATGCGCTTTTGAAATTTTTATGATGACAAAGAGAGTTTGTTCAGAAATATTTTAAACGCTGTAATCTAAACTATTAGGAAAATAAAAATCCAGAGCTGTGGCTCGTCTTTGGAAGCTAATAAGAACAATACGGGTTTCGCTCCAAGAAATTCCCTTGAGGCTGTCCAGACCATTGCAGCTAAAGCGACTAAGGGGAAGGGGAAGAGAGGGAAGAAGCAGGGAATAGACAACTCATTAACAGCTAGTGACATTTCATTTAACAAAAACACAGGGAGGAAAAGTTGTTATGAAGCAGAGACAAAAAAAGAAGGAAAAAAAAAAAGGACAAAAAAAAAAAAGAAGACAATTCCTCATATTACGTCTGGTGAACCAAGAGGGAAATCTCAACGCCCACGGACTGGGATCAGCTCCAGGAGGGAAACCTTAGACCACTACGTCAACCTCTTACAGTAAACATGTTTTGCAGGTTTATACAGTTCAGCTGAAATTTAAAAAAAAAAAAAAAAAAAAAAAAAAAAAGAAAAAAAAAGAGAAAAAAAAAAGAGAAAGGAAGAATGGCTCCAGGAGGGTTTGCGGGAGCCTGACGCCTCAAGACGACCTGCCTGGAGTGGAGAGGGGGGTTTTGCCCCCCCACCAAATGCCCCGTACCCGGGGACCCCGGCGAGCGAGGGGGATGCCGCCTCCCGTCCGCGTGTGCCGGAGGAGCGAGGGCTGCTCCACCACAAAAGTTTCCATTGTACGCCTGCCACATCTGCAGCAGCCCGCCTGGGCCCGCGGCCCGAGGCAACTCCCTCCTGGCCCCCCGCCAACCCAAAGCACACCAGAGCAATTTATACCTTTCCAAAATGCAAATAATTCAAATTACAGACATAACACCAAGCTGAAGCAGACACATTTCAGGCATTCCCGTTAAAGTTTACTCTCTGGAATTACCGTACCCAAATGGGCAGTTGTTATATGGGGAAGGAGGGGGGGGGAGACGGAGGCAGGAGAGGAAGGAGAGGAGGAGGCAGGGAGGAAAAGGGAGAAGGGAGAAAACAGCTTTTCCAAAGGTCTCGTTTCATTCCCTTTCATTTCGCTATTTACTTTCACCGAGTAATAAGAAGTGTCTTCTCCAAACCAAACGCCTGGCTTTGTTTGGGCGTTTTTAAGATTTATAGCGCAACATTTTGAACAGAAAGACATCTCTTTATATAGCTAAAAAGTTGTGTCAAGGTATTATACCGGCTCTGTCTTATTTTGTGGTGTTTTGGTTGGGGTTTTTTTGTTTGTTTGTTTTTACAAAAGGGAAATAAAAACAAAACATCCCTGCACAGAACCACAGGGGACTCCACGCAGAGTCCCACAGAACCGCATGGGGTTGGAAGGGACCTCTGGAGATCATCTCGTCCAACCCCCCTGCCAAAGCAGGTTGCACAGGAACTTGTCCTCCAGCAGAGTGTCCCTGCAGCGGTTGTCCCATCAGAGCCAAGGTTTCACCTGGGGACCCATGCCAAGGGCTGGAAGGAGGACCCTCAAATCCTTCCTCTTCTGGTGCCAGGGGGAGTGAGAAACCCCCCTGTTCCTTAGGGCTCTCCGGGCTCTGGGCTGCACTGACAGGTGGCCATGGGCGCTGCCACCAGCTGAAGACACCGGGTTTTGTCAGGAAGCCTGACATTTACACACCGACGGCTGTTATTTATAGCCATCCCGGGCTCTGGGTGCACTTCACCACCCTCCCTCTTCAGCCTGGCTTGTTGGTTTGTTGGTTTTTCCCTCCCCCCCATCCTCCCTCCCCGGGCGCTGTGACACTCGGGAGCACCTGGGATCGCTAATGACGAAAATACCATCAACCTACCGCGTTGCGTGGGGTGGATTTTCAGCTCGGCAAAGCATAAACACCCTCTTTTAACAGGCGGCAGCTGAACGGTGAATGGGCCTTTGTAGTCTGCTCTTATCAGCCACTCGCTCCGGCCTTAAAGGAAACTGCGCACAAGTCCAGAAGTAAAAATACTCTAATTCATCAGGGAATTCCCTGCAGCATGAGTCACCCAGCGGCTTCCCCACCACACCCAGCTACAAGATTTCCACATAAAAAGGCACTGTAGAGGCCTGTTTTAACACAGAAGCAGCCCAAAAAAAAAAAAAATAGTTGAGTAAACCTAGCGGCATCCGTTATCTACACACGAAGCCCTGGCAGACCACGGCACAGGGGTTTTCTTCATGGAAGAGCAACACAAAGAGCTGTAAAGAACTTGCCAAAGACATTTTTCTACCGTCTTCCCCATCAGGACAGATCCCCAAGAGCTTTCCTGGGCTGGGTTTACCTTCGTGCCCCAGGGAACTGCAAGCACAGTGCCAGGGGTTCACAAGCTCACAGCAGTCCCACCACCAGCGTGATATTCTTTACAGACCGACGGGTGGCAGAAAACGGGAAGAATATACAGGACCAGAAAAGCCTGGAAACTCAGGAGGGTATAACATCTGGCAATCGCTTAAACCTCACTTCTATGAAATGGGCATAATGGGAGCGTTCAGATATATTTAAGTGATTTCACTTTACTGCAGGAGGTTAAAACAGTCTATATTCTTTAGTAGTCCTGTGTTCACTTGAGATACGAGAAGAATAGACATTATCTAGGATTTCACTGCCTGTACACCGTGAACATTTTATACTCAAGCCTGCGGCTAAATGGAGTTGACTGCACTGCTTGGACTGTAAATCTGTATTTACATTCATACATTGCATGTAAAATGGTGAAAGTAGCTCTACCCTCCCCAAAGGAACCCACCACTTGATTAATGTGTTGTGAGATTACCCTAAACAATAATGCCTATATTACATCCCAGATTACTTTAACATGTCCACAACAGGCAGGGCACAGATGCAATGCAGAATGACTACAAAGCGTCATTTTGAGGGGTTCTGCCAAGGTTGTCTACCTTCCTATTTGGCCCTGTTCATGCATATTCAAAATCTCTTCACGGAATCATGGAATTGTCAGAGTTGGAAGGGACCTCTAGAGATCATCTGGTCCAACTCCCCTGCTAAAGCAGGGTTGCCCAGAGCACATCACTCAGGACGGCATCCAGGCGGGGCTTGAAGATCTCCAAAGAAGGGGACTCCACGACCCCCCTGGGCAGCCTGTTCCAGTGCTCCGTCACCCTCACCCTAAAAAAGTTTTTTCTCATATTTGAATGGAATTTTCTATGTTCCAGCTTGAGCCCATTGCCCCTTGTCCTATCGCTGGAAACCACTGAAAAGAGTCCGGCTCCAACATCCTTCAACTCACCCTTTAGATACTTATAAACATAAATAAGGTCTCCCCTCAGTCTTCGCTTGTCCAGGCAGGACACACCTTAGGAGTGAAGGATTTGCAAGTTTTCAATTTGCACCCCAGCCCCTTTTCCCTGGGAAGTACACTCACGGCGCTGAGGTGACTGATCTGTGAGCAGGTCCGGAAGCAAAGGATGAATGGTTCCAGCCGGAGAAAAGGATGAAGGCTTAGGCAAAGTCCTGTCATTCAGACTTAAGAGTCACCCAGTTTCGTGCAGAGATGCCATCGGCTTCCAGGCGCGGGGCAGGTTGGGCCAGCTCTGCGCCTGGGCTGGCAACGAGGTGGCTCCATTGCTTGGAGGAGAGCACTCCCCACACCAGTCCTGGGCACGACCCACTGGTGCTGTCTCACCTGCCAGTGGGTACACGTTGGCACGGGCCTAATACCACTGGATTTCACTCCAGGGGCAGCAGCTTTTCAGAACTGGGGATGCCACAAGGAGTCGGGGCTCTTTTCCAGGCTGGTCTTACAGGTGTCTTACTGTGAACAACATTTCCCCAGCAAGCCAAATAATCTGTGGTGGGAGTCTATGCCCGTGTCTACACACCGGTGTAGGTTTTAAAGACATTTGCAAGGGACAGGCTACAAGGATGAACCAATACCAGCCAAGCAGTCTGCCATGGGACATAGAGGGAAGATGGGGCAGGAAGAGAGGAGGAAACATTCAGAAGCACAGAGGGAGCAGAGAATAAGTACCTGCAATGTAACAGCCAGGACCTTTCTTTTGACCCCCTCAACGGCACTTCATCCTCCTTAGATCCGCCACCTCTTAGGGCTCTCTCTGTGAGGAGGGAGATGCCTCCTGGTCTTCTGTGTGCCCAGAGCCACCTGCAGAGCAGCTCCACCTCCTGCCACTGCTCCTGCTGGTGCCATGGCCTGCCTGCTGCCCAGCACCTCGCCCTCATCTGCCTCCACCTTGGTCTCCCCTTTGCTCTTCCACCACTTTTGCTCTGAGCTGGTCTGATTTTTGCCTACCTTATTATTCCTTGCCAGGAAGGCCCCAGGTTTTCTTCTCTGCCCTCCTCACAGCCTATTGTGCTGCTTTGGAGACTTCCCCCACCGCTTTGCTCCCCATCCCTGGCATGTCCTCTGGCATGCATCAGCCCATGCGCAGCAGGGTTCGTGCATAACTGACCTATCTGTATTTCCGTACCAAAGCTGCTATATTTGTTTGTGTCTCCTCACAAGCATTTTTTGCAGCATATGGATTTTGTCCGTTCCCTCAGCTATACATTTTTGCAGCATTGAGCTGAATATCACGTAGACTTTGGTGTGCTCGTCATGCGTATGATGCTCTCAAGTTACTTCTTCTCTCTTTTTTGTCTTAAATTAAGAATAAAAAAGTCATGCAGCAACCAGGTGATAGGAATGCAGTACAAACTGTATCTTACAGTGCTTTGGCATCTGTGCCAGACTTGTGCTTCCTCTCTGGTTGCTCACCTGGGCAAGTCAAAAGCTGAGGGACTCACTCTGCCTGAACAGTGAGCCTTTTTAGCTGCTTTTACCACAGTATGCCTAGCAGACGTAATTATTCTGAGTTCCAGTGTTTGCAAATTAACTTTAATTTTAGCCCAAGTAATTAAAAGGAGGCACAGTACTGACAACTGACTGATCAGGGTTCATTTTGAGCCAAAGCCATTGGAATGATCTGCCAGATCCTATTTTCAGCAGAATGGAAGCTGGTTATGCAATTTGTGCTCTCTGGCACCTCCCCCTATTCAACCTACCCTTGGTCCGAGGGTTTTACTCAGTAATTCTCAGTAATTCCAGGTCTAAGACACTCAACTTCCAAGTAAAACTGCAGCTTGATATCCCTGCAAAATCTCTCCAGAGCAGGCAGATTGAACCAAGCACACCCAGCACAGCCACCCACCATCAGTCGTGACAATATTTCACCCCGTCTTTGGTTACATTCGTGTCATCTCCTTGTCTTCACCATTTTAGTTTCCTCTGAGAACCTCTAGGTTGAGGTTCAGTAGGCTGAACCTGTGACTTTACAGCTGAAACTGAGTAAAATATTCCTGGTCTGTCTTCTTCAGTCTAATCTGCATCATATTTTCTCAGAGACTACTGGAGTAACAAACTTCACAGCCAGTTCCAAATTTTCCTTCCATTAACAATTCTTTTCCTCTCCTTCTTCTGTGCTTGACGTCAACACCGCCACCTGTACTACAGCTACCCCTACTTCTTTCTCATCTTAAGATGTAAGCTTGAGCCAAATGCTTTCAATTCTTCCATCTTGATTATTTTTTAAGACACTAATTCTTACTGTTTTCTATACGGCCACAACTTATCCTCTTCTGGAGACATCTCATTATGGCAACGCCTCATGACTTTTTAGCAGAATATAAACCATAGCTTTTGAATGGGATTTTTATTTTTTCCATCTCATTGGCCCCCTCATGTCCCTTTTCTTGTTTTTCTTGTCCAAGAAGGTCAGGCTTAATCTTAGAGATCCCTCCTCCTCTCCTCTGATCATCTGCCTTTATATCAGCTTCTCTGCAACAAGGGACACCTTGAAAATGTCTTATCTCTCTATTACTCTCTTAAATGTCATTGTACTTTCTTCCACATTGCTCTTGAAGGTGTAATCTTATTCCCTCAATAGACCTAAAAGGAATGTGCTCCTCTTCTATCAGATCTCCCCACTTTTCCCGTGATGCCCACCTGAGATATGAACCAACTCTTAATAATGTCAGGGAAGTCATAGGAGACAAGCAGTGTGCTTGTCCAAAGAATGCAGATGATCCTCCAAAAAGCTAAGTTTTTTGGAGGCATCCTTTGTCAAGGTTTTGGTAGCGGTGGTGCTGCATGGGTGGCCTCTGGAAGAAGACGCCAGAAGCTGTCCCTATGCCACACAGAGCCAGTACCAGCTCCACGATGGAGCTCCAGCTCAGCCAAAGCTGAGGCCATCAGCAAAGCTGGTGGCCCCTCTCTGACAACAGATTTAAGCAGCAGCTGGGAGAAGAGGAGTGAGAATATGTGAGAAACAACTCTGCAGACACCAAGGTCAGTGAAGAAGGAGGGGGAGGAGATGCTCCAGGCGCCTGAGCAGAAATTACCTTACAGCTCACAGATGAGATGATGGCGAAGCAGGTTGGCCCTACGCAGCCATGGAGACAAGCACCCTGGAGCAGATACCCAACCTGCAGCCTGCACAGAGCCCATGCTCCTGGAACAGGTTCTCTGGCAGGAACTGCAGCCGTGTGGTACCCACACTGGAGATACCTGTTTCTGAAGGACAGAACTTCGTGGAGAGGACTCAAGTTGGATCAGTTCATAAAGGACTGTCTCCCCTGGGAGGGACCCACGCTGGAGCAGGGGAGGCAGGAATGACAGAGAGGAGCTGCTATGGACTGACTGACCGCAGCCTGCACATCAGGAAGAGTGTGACCAGCAGGTGGAGGGAGGTCATCCTCCCCCCTCTACTCTGCCCTGGTGAGGCCCCATCTGGAGCACTGGGTCCAGTTCTGGGCTCCCCAGTTCAAGAATGACATGGAACTGCTGGAGAGGGTGCAGCAGAAGACCACAAAGATGATGAGGGCCCTGGAGCATCTCCCTTACGAGGGGAGGCTGAGGGACTTGGTCTTTTTAGTCTGGAGAAGGCTATGGGGGGATCTGATCAACACCTATAAATACTTAGAGGGTGGGTGTCAAGAGGATGGGGCCAGTCTTTTTTCAGTGGTGCCCAGAGACAGGACAAGAGGGAATGGACACAAACTTGAACATAAGAAGTTCCATCTAAACATGAGGAGGAACTTCTTTGCTGTGAGGGTGGCAGAGCCCTGGAAGAGGCTGCCCAGGGAGATGGTAGTCTCCTTCTCTGGAGACATTGAGAATCCGCCTGGACATGTTCCTGTGCAACCTGCTCTGGGTGGACCTGCTTTGGCAGGGGGGTTGGAGGAGATGATCTCCAGAGGTCCCTTCCAATCCCATATCATTCTATGATTTCCTGACCCCCTGCACTACCCTGGGGAGGAGACAGAAGTTAGGAATGAAGGAGTGAAGTTGAGCTTGAGGTGGGAGGAGGGAGTAAAGGTAGTTTTTAGTTTTGCCTTTGTTTCTCACCATCCCACTCTATTTCTCATTGGCAATAAATTATTTTCCTCAAGCGGCATCTGTTTTGCCTGCAGAGGTAACTGGCAAGGGATCTCCCTGTCTTTGCCTTGATCTGTGAGCTTTTTCATCTTCCTTTCTCCCTCCTGTCCTGTTGAGGAAGGGGAGTGAGAGCGCAGCTCGGTGGGTGCCTGGCAGCCAGCCCAGGTCAACCCACCACACTCCTTTCCTCTGCTGCCTCTGGGCACCAATTGCTCCATCAGACTCCCAGCTTTCTGCTAAGGGCTGTGAATTCCTGTGTGTTTGGACAGAGGATCCTACTGGAACAGTAACAGTAAAAACTAACTGAAATCTTGTGCTAGTTATAAAAGTTCAGAGACAAAGCTTTGATTTCACAGATACAGCTGCTTGAAGCCACTTAGTCTGGCAAAGACATGAAAGAATAAAACTTCAAGCATTCAGTCACAGTTTCTGTAATGACTAAAAATTTACAGGATTACTCAGACAAGTTACTTTTAACTAGAGACCATATGGTTATTCCTTACTCTCTGTTGTCCACGGTAAGTATCTGTGATTGATTGATCTCATTCTTCACTGTGAGAGCAACACCCTGGATGAGGCTTGATGCTGTTGATACCATCTCTTGCACATGGCTCCTGTCCCACTCTGTCTTCACCATTCCCTAGACTAAACAGCCAGGAAAAACTGAAACGTGCTGACATTTCCTGCAAGCTACATCACTGCTCCTCCATGCGCGTGAAAGGGTTCCACCATCAAATGACTCCACCATTTGATGACACTATTTGCCCAAGGATATCTATTTCTGGGCAGTGGCCAGAAACCCCTTCAGCTATCAATACATCTCTAGGAAATAGGTTCAAGTGACCTTCACGTGAACTCCGTGCTCCCAACTTGTATGCCTTTGAAGTTTCCAGTTTATCGAGTTTCCAGAATTTTTAACTTCACTGCACATGAGTCAGCGTGCAACCGCTCACTGCCAACTGGAACCTGCGTCCTGAACTTGGATAAACAGACACAAAGACAAAATTATGTAGTATCTGTCCGTCTGATTAGAGGGGGAAAGGGAGTTTTGCCACTTGCTTATTTATTATGTGAGCTACAGTATGATTAGCAGTGTGAAACATGACCCCCTTTTGGACAGTTGCCCCCCAAACTGTGACTGCTACTGACAGTGGAAAGAGCAATGGAAAGATCTCCGAGAATGTAAGATCTTTTACCAAATGGAGCTCTGCCAAGACTCAGGTCACCCGTCTCCACATCCCATCACATCACGTCAAAACAGACTCCAAACCCTGATCTCCTAAGTGTAGCTGAGTCAAACCAAAAAGCCCACATGCTTCCCCAACGCATCCGTTCCATCCACATGCCACTCAAATGTTTTGTCAACATATCGTTTTCCAGAACTTTTTGTAAGTTCTCCTGAAACTAAAATACTCCACTGGAGCTACTTGTCATAAGGTACCTTTTGCTCGCACAACATAGGGGAAAGAGAACTGAATTTCTCAGACTGACATTTGTACCTTAAAAAAGCAACTGATTGATTCTAATCTTTGCCAGACAGTGAAATTTGAGAGGAACAAAAAACCTGTGAAATGCTTGAGTGGACACTTAAATTCACCCAGCTTCCTTCTTCTCCATATCACGTTTACTTTGTGCAAACATTTGACTGACCAAGCCTGACCACACTTCTAACGGGAGGCAAACCCTAAGTTTTCCCATCTGAAATACTTAGAGAAAAGAGTGATTTCCTTTGGCATATACACCCAAAAATCTGGTGATTTCACCCAGCTATCTTTCATCTGCTGTAGTATGACTATTACCATGCCACGTCAGCACCTTCATGTTCTAAGAGCAAAACCTTTTCCAGCAGGGAAGAGGAACAGTTTTGACAGAAATATCCATTTAAAAAAAATAAAAACAACATCAGAATGGACAGTCTGAAGCCATAACTAAATCTGAAAAACTCTTTACTTGTTTGAAAATATTCAAAAAGAGAAAAATCCCTGGAGGAAATGTCGCATAGGTGCTGTTTGCCTCTCTGTTTTTCAGGAACTTGAATTTCAAAGGCTTTGGGCACAATAGCTGAGGATATTATGCAGTTAGCTTACAGTGTGTAGGTGGCAGAATCGCTGCTGATTTGAAGGCCGAGTAATTAACATGTTCAAAACCATTGAAGTCTGTAAGCCTGGAGTTACTCAGAGATACAGCCCTACAAATTGTGAACTCTATTAATGTCCAAAGACAGTGACACATCTTCAGGGAGGGGCATTTGTCAGAAGGAAGCTCAAATGTAGGCCTTTGACCAGGACAACATGGCCCTCAACATTAACAGACCAGAATCAGAATTTCAAAGTCAGTGTTATTTGAGAAACTAACCCTGTAGTGAAGCTGGGTGTTACATTTCTGCCTTTTCGCTCTTTAAAATTCTTGCCTTGAGCTCCAGTCACTATGCACAGAACCAAAGAAATGGGTTAGGAGCTTTAACTTCACCAGTGGAAACTCAACTGAATGATAGTTAATAATAACGCCCCAAATATCCACTTCTTCCCATAGATCACAACTTGCTAATAATGAAGATTTCAGTCAGTTGAACCTGATCTCTTAGGTATGTCTAGACTTGGCCATATCTGTGAAGTCCAGAAATACTTGAGGTAGTTCCAGTGCCAAAACCATTCTAGCTACAGGAGCAAGGAGCAATTTTCAGGGTGGATTAACTCTTTCAGATCTTAGTGCAAGATTCTTTCTAAATCCCAAAATGTCTTGGGCCACTCTAGAAGCATGTGCCAGGAGGACGTACCCATAACTTTCCTCTGCCTTGGTGCTTGGGATATCAGCTTCGTGTCTCATCAATGAGCTCTCACTTGTCAGTTACAGGAAACATTTTGTGAACTGAGTGAAGAGAAAGTAGGATTTTTCCACCACACTCAGTTTTGTAGATCACTAATCATAATCTGATCCACTAGAAGCCAGCAGTCTGCTGATTTCTGTTAGGCTTTTGTGCTGCTCTGTGTTCAGTAACTCATATTACCTTCCAAAAACTAGCTTTGAAAACAAATACACAGTGTTTGCAGACGTTGTTGCCAAACTTTGTTGTAGCCGACAGAAATACAGTCCTTAAAACACATTCTCCAAACACCTCTGCGTTTTCTGAACTTCCCTCAAGATTTTTGTTGCTTGGCACATTTGTAATCTAGAAATTAAAGAAAAAGTTTTTAAAAAGTAAGTAAATAAATCAGTGTCTTTTGTTACAATTCCAGATCACAATCTGTGCTCTTGCAGATGCGTGTGTTAGACAGGAGACATTTTGTTCATCTTAGCCAAACACTTCCTCCCACAGCTAACAAACATCAATTTCATTTCGCCCACTGTTGGAACTAAAGCACACACCTTGCCTCCACAGCAAATACCATCAAGGGCCTGGCCAGTAAAAAGTTGCAGGCTTTTTTCTATTTTAGGAAGTACTAATTCTGATGAAAAACAGATTGTTATTGGACGTCCTAAACCTGGCGCCCAACAACCAGGACACCCAGACTCACAAGACCCTTCTGAAACTCGAGAAAAGCATGACTACAAAGACAGACAGAAAGTGAAAGAAGATAAGATAAACGAGTATTAGTGTAATTTCCAAGAGACAAAGTCATCAAGGGACTCCCCAGTCTAAGGAAATTCTGAATTTAAAAGAGTGAACCTCTCAAGGCACGTTCAGCATTCACATTTTTACTACCGCTTGGCTTCTTGGACGGTCATTTTATACCATCGTTCATCGCTGGAAAATACGGTCTGATGTGCAAGCAATAAAACATTGACCAAAATCCCATAAAATAAGGACTCGTTTCAACACATCAGAACTTTTTTTACGGTACTGTAAAAGGCTTGAGCAAATTTTAGTCCACTTCTGAAAAGACTCATTATTCATCCAAAGGGGTGCCTTCTGCCTGAGCGCTGGACCACACCGTGAGGGGTTCTCCTTTCAGAGGAGCTCCTCACAGCACTCCTCCCTCCGTCCTTCCAGCGCTCCTTCATCCCTCCCTGCCTCACTCCTCCTCTCCGAGACGCAGTGCCACAGGGCTGCAAAGCATATTTTGCTCTCTCTCATAGGCTTCTTGGCTAAAAAGCAGGCAGTAAGGGGTTAAAGCTGAAAGCACTACAGCCGCTGCCTCCCCAGCTGAAGGATTGATTTGATCATTCTTCAGGGATTCCCTCTTGTATGAGTCACGGCTCAGACAGACTCCCCACGCATGGAGGCCAGGATAATGCCATTCCTCCAGAGACTACAACAGCTGAGGGCTAGCCCTGAAGACGGAGAGCTTGGGACTCACACTTGGAAAAACATTCAGCGGACCACAATGCACTGGGCAGACTTAAAGAAATTATTCAGACAGAAGAGGAGGGGGGGTGGGGGGGAAGAAAAAAAAAAAAGGCAAACAAAAAGTGTTCTCAAACTCTTTGCGTTAACCAATTAAGTATGCAGACTAGCATGAATTAGACGAGCTCCCAGAGACTGCCTTCCGGCTTGGGGACTCTGCCCGAGTGAGGACTAGAAGACATGAGCTCATGGAGTATAATATTTAAATTTTCTATAAAAGATACGTTCTCTTTATGAGTGCGCCGATTCCTGTGATCTATTACTTTGTAATAGCTGCACTTGGCTGCTACCCACCAGGAACGTGATTAACATTTTGAATTCAAAAACAAAAGTGGTAACAGCAGCAAAACTAATGAACGTCTCCAGCTAAATCACAAAAGTTCATAACCAGCTTTCTAAGAGAAAGAGAAACTACGCTGGTGTTCCCTCTCTTGACCTACTTTCATGCGAGGTGCGAGAGCTGAAAGGGAAAAGAAACACCGGGTGCTGGTTTTCAGAAGGGAAGGCTGGTAATGCTTGTGCATTCGACATCAAAACACGGGGACTCTGCTCAAAAACTGAGCCGCAGCCCTTGGCCACCGAGACAGCGACGCACCGCGCTCACTGGTTTCCGACCCATCGAGCTGGTGGGCAACACCACAAACAACCCCTCGCAGAAGCCCTAGGAATCACTCAGCCCTCATCAGCCTGGCAACTTTGCTTTTTGTGTGTCACAGAATCACAGAATCTTCTAGGTTGGAAGGGACCTTAAAGATCATCTTGTCCAACCGTCAACCTAACTGACAAAAATAGACACCCACACAACAAACAAGGAGCATCATCACTAAACCATACCTCCCAGCACTTCATCAACCTGTCTTTTGAACACCTCCAGGGATGGTGCCTCAACCACCTCCCTGGGCAGCCCATTCCAATGCCTGATAACCCTTTCAGTGAAAAAATTTTTCCTAATATCCAGCCTGAACCTACCCTGGTGCAACTTGAGGCCATTTCCTCTTGTCCTGTCACCTGTGACTTGAGAAAAGAGACCGGCCCTAGTGACACGACTGCATCTTCTGGGGACGCCCAACGCTTCTCGGCTTCAAAGGCTCAGCCCCTGCAGCATAACTCCACCTGGCAGTACTGCCCTGCCACCCCAACAAATCCACCGTGAGACTACTAAAGCCAGGGGCAGGACAGTTTCCCAGCAGATCTTTCAATCCTGACTTCATGATCTTGATTACACTTCAACGATAGCAGCACACTGCCTGGTGGAGTTTCCCCCCCACTCCATGCCAGGGAGAAGAGCACAGGGGGATCCTCCGGTGGTGCTTTCATGTAGAAAGAGATGCTCCTGCACTTGTCCATCTGCAAAACCCAAGGAGTTCACCCCAGGAGTTTTTCAGTGTGACAAGCAAGGCCTTTTGATCACTTTCTCCCTCATCAGCACAGCCAGTGTGCAGCAGAACGCTCCTTCATCTCTCACAATATTTAAAACAAAGTGGTAATTTTTTTAATTTTATTTTAAAAAATGTCGCTTCTATAAACTATTTTCTATCTATATGCTGTCTTTGTGCAGCCTCAAATTTCGTTTGCCCAAGGGGGACAGCTGTCTAGTTAAGAAGAATGAAGCTGGCCCCATTTTGTATTTTTGTAATTTAAGGGGCTACACAGTCAACATCCTGCTTTTGGTGCACTTAATGCTAAGGGAGATGGTAGTACCTGCTGGTGGGCGAGTAGCATCACCATCATAATCCTTTGGGATGGGACACGTGAAAATTTTTCCAACTCAATAAAGGAAGAGGAGGGAAAATAATTATGAAGGAGAGCACCTTTTAACGTGGCTTCCTTCCTGTAACGAGACAGATCAAGGGCTTCGCTCCTGACATGTCACACTAACCCACTTCTGTGCAGTGGAGGAAGTTTAAATGTGAAGTAGACAGACACGTTCTTCCCTCCCGTCACGCTACACAAAGCTCTGGGTTTCTTTGAATTGCAATACCACCTTTTTTGCCTTTTTTTTTATTTTTTAAACTTTCCTAAGGAACAAGAAGGGTGTTCTGCTCATTTCACAGCCACAGCCTGATGGGCGCTGACCCGCTCTCAGTGAGGAGCCAGGGCATTACCTCCACCCCACGTGCACTTTTGGTGACTCAAGCCACACCAACCCAGCACTCCACCAGGGAACTTCAGGGAAGTCTTCTGCTCTTCCCCTGAGCCTGATGAGTTCACATCTACTCAGATGTCTTCACATTCAGAGTTACCCCTGCTCGTTCTCCCATCCCTTCCACTGTCCCAGCTTCCCACACCACCCTCAGAGGCTGTGGGGAGGAGAATGGCGCAGGAACCTCGTGGACATGGAGGGTTAAAGGGGTGCAGCATCACAGCCATCGCTGGCAGCCTGAGGAGCGCCCAAGACTGTTTAAAGTTCGAGGGGGGTGGGTTCAGCCGGCAGCTGAGGAATCTGTAGCTTGTGCCAGCACCACGGAAACCCTTTCCAAAACAAGACTCAAAACTACCCTTAATGATCTTGTTTCAGAGCCTGACTTTACAGCTCCCTTTTCCCACGGGGGCATTCATGCATATTACGCATTGTCACCCTGTGACCCACCCCTCCTGCAGACACCTCCTGCTCCAGCCCCAGCTCCCACCCCAGGTCCCCCCCCTGCATCAGCATGGCTGGGGACCCTTCCCTGGGAGGACCAGTCCCACCACCCATGGGACCAACACCATGCAAGGAGGGGAGCCAACAGCAGTCCTTCCCCAGCCCTCAAGGTAAATCAGAAGTATCACAGAATCACAGAATCTTCTAGGTTGGAAGGGACCTTAAAGATCATCTCGTCCAACCGTCAACCTAACTGACAAAAATAGACACCCGCACAACAAACAAGGAGCATCATCACTAAACCATACCTCCCAGCACTACATCAACCTGTCTTTTGAACACCTCCAGGGATGGTGCCTCAACCACCTCCCTGGGCAGCCCATTCCAATGGCTGATAACCCTTTCCGTGAAAAAATTTTTCCTAATATCCAGCCTGAACCTACCCTGGTGCAACTTGAGGCCATTTCCTCTTGTCCTCTCGCCTGTGACTTGAGAAAAGAGACCGATCCCCACCTCTCTACACCCTCCTTTCAGGTAGTTTAAGAGAGCAATAAGGTCTCCCCTCAGCCTCCTCTTCTCCAGGCTGAATAACCCCAGTTCCCTCAGCCTCTCCTCATTATCTCCTTTGAATGAATGAATGCATGGGGGCTGCAAGTCCTCCCCAGCCAGCACGCTGTAAATGCCACCAGTCTCCACTGCCACACAAGGAGACACACATGCACATCACCAGCAACACCAATCCCTCTTCCACAAATTACAGAAAGGTTGAACAAGATGCACCACCTCGCAGGTTTCACGGGGACATGCCACCTGAGGTTTCAAACACCTTTCACAGGTCCTACCCGGACCAGCCGTGGTTTGCTACAAAAACAAATGCCCAGCTTCAACTTTCAATGTCCCTATTGTCTACCTGTAACTACACCTGCCGTAGTGTGAAACCTCAGCATTAGGCACGGCTCAGATCACTTTCCCAGCTTTGCTCAGTGACATGGAAAACATATTACACGCAGAAGAAAATGTCATTACCATATTTATACTTTCATCATTTGGCAGAGATCTTAAAACAGGGGAAAAAAGGCAGACCAGAGTCTAGATTGAAAAGACATACCTGGCGCTTTCTCCACAAAGATGACTTTGGAGTCTTGCAGAAAGTTATGGCCAGTCAGTATCATTTTTTTCCCTCCAATAACAGGAAAGCTGTCAGTACTTTGCTTCTCCACCAGAGGCAGTTCTTGGGCAGATCGTTGAGCTGGAGAGTTATAAAGATTTAAAAAAGAGAAAAAAGCAACCACAAACACACACAAAAATAAGTAAATACTGCATTAGTAAGTAACTTAATGCTCACCCTTATAAGCTAAACTGAGTTTGATATAGAAACAAAATAAAGGTCTGGAGGTTTGCAGGAAACATGGGTGGTTTTCAAGTGTCTTGATCATAAACAACAGGGTTATCAAACATAGGAGTACAGATTCAAAAGGTTCACAAAGAAGAAGCTGTTTTAAAACTAATCTTGATCTGTACTATATCTGAAACTATACATTTTTATTGAAATTTATTTGTTTAAAATAATTTTCTCTTATGTTATCTATGATATATATGCTGTGTGTTTAACAAGGCACACATGATGAGATGACCATCCATGTCCAAACTGTGTTTCAGTTCCTAAAGGCTGTATTGTCAACTCTGCAAGCTGTCTTGCAGCAGCAGCAGCCGTGGGCCTCGCGATCCAGCACAAGTTCACAGTTTAGAGAGCGTAATTTCCACCAGCACCTGAGTGCCAAAGCACACGTGGATCCATGCAAACAGAATCCCGTATTCTTGTGGCACATATTTTATCCCTCCCAACTGGGACAGGGAGCGAGTGTGGCTGTGCTTCAAGGGATGACGTGACATTTTATCCAGATGACATGGTTCCTCCTGGTGTCACATGCAGTAAGAGATGCATGAAGTTTTTGGCACCAGCTTATTCCACGTTCTGCACTGGAAATAACACTGGCACTTATTTTTTTCTCCTGTTTTCCGCTCCTTTCAGGAGGCACGTACCACGCTTTTGCTCATTACACAACCCTCAAAACTGCAGTTCACTGATACAAATCCAACCAGCTCCATATTTAAGTGGCTTCCTGAGCTTGGCAGCTTTGCACAGACCAGTTCAGGATATATTTAAGTTGTGCCTTACCCTGCTACACAGCAATTGAAAAGCTCTCATCAGTTTCAACAGGACCAGGATAAAACCATGACTCCTCATGATTTTTGCTTTGCCTGTTAGCCTAGAACTTGCCCTTGTATAAGAAACAAAGGGGAAATTGTTCATCTCATACATATCCTGGACAGAAGACAGGGCTTTATGCCAGACTCCTTGCTATAGGTAAGGAGGCTCTGCTGTTCTTCATGAATAACATAGGCTTATCTTACTGTAACTCCCTTCCCAATGCCAATGCTCATTTTTTTTTTAATTTAAATGAACGACTGTGAAGGAGAGAAGCTACCACCACTGGTCTAACAGCACTACCCTCTCCTACAATTTCTGCCTCTCCTGCTGCTCGCCTGAAAGTCTGTCACCAATGCCACTGCTTTTGCAAGAGGAATGCAGGGATGCTCTTTCCTGCAGCCTCTCTGTTAACAATCCTTGGAAAAGCACCATGCCCTGAAGAGATCAAATGGTGTCCCATGCTGATCCAGGACCTGCCAGACACATTGTGAGGGACTCCAGACTGGCAAGGATGCAGGGACGAGCACCAACATGACCCTCCAGCATGCATGGGGCCAAGGATGGTCAAGCCTTCCTCCCCATCCCCTCTGCTCCCCACTCCCAGAGTACAACCCCCACATACCCTCCAGATGTTAAGTTACTCCCTCAGCATCAGAAAAATCCACTTTGTGGAATCCAACAAATCCTTAAAAAAGTGGATTCCACAAATCCAGCCGACCAAATCGGCAATGGGAGTTAGACTGAAATTCAATTTCCACCACTTTTCCTGAAGCGTTACAGCTACATGAAGCGAATAGGTTTTGTTTTGTATGCGGGAGGCTGACGAGGGCTTACGGAGCAAGAATGATATAGGTGTCTTCAGAGGGTGCCCCCGGTGCATCTGATAAAAAGCAGTCTGTTCAAAGAGACCCCAGTGCGGAAACCTGGTTACAGGAGGTTTTCTGAAGCTGCAGGCAGCTTCTGCCAGCGTGTCAGCTCTAGCACACTGCCAGCTCCGCATCAAAGGGGTTGGGGTTTTGTTTGCTGGTTTGTGCTTTATGAAGGGGAGACAGAGAGCGAATAGGACATGATAACTGTCCCCCACAACTCCTAGAGCAGTCACCTGTACGACAGGGAGTCACAAAGAAAAAGAAGAAAAGGCTCGTTGCTCCCAAGTCTACTATTAGTTTAAGTGCACTCTCCTTTTGTTTTAAGTGCCTTCTTTCCTATAGAAATCAATGCACAAAGGTACATATTTTTTTTTTCCCCAAGACATGGCTATTTCAGGGGAGACAGAGAGAGCGAATAGGACATGATAACTGTCTCCCACAACTCCTAGAGCAGTCACCTGTACGACAGGGAGTCACAAAGAAAAAGAAGAAAAGACTCGTTGCTCCCAGGTCTACTATTACTTTAAGTGCACTCTCCTTTTGTTTTAAGTGCCTTCTTTCCTATAGAAATCAATGCACAAAGGTACATATATTTTCCCAAGACACGGGTATTTTGTCTGCAGTATAAACCACATGCTTTTGGAAAGCAGATTAAGATCCACCGACCAGACAGGCAAAGCAAAACCAATGTATAAGCACATCAGTGGACAACGACTGCGTGGGGGGGTGACACAATACCCAGCAAGAGAAGGATGTTTGTTGCTACTCACAGCACTCGATGGGGTTGGAGGCGACTTGCAAGGAGAGGGTCCTGCCGTTGGCCTGGGGGATGTGGACCCTGAAGACCAGCCGCACGCGTGTGTTCTTCCGACCGATGTCCGTCTCTCCCTTGCGCAGCTCGATGTCCGAGTTTCGGAGCTTTAATATCCCAGCACAGTCGATGCTGTCCAAAAGGACAATTCAATTCAAACAGAGCAATTCAATTCATTTCGAGCACACTTCAGGAAGACACAAGCGTGCAACGTCCTCCCTCTCTCCTGCACATCCTTCTTAAAAAGTTGAGTCAGACACAACCCCACGACCACGGCAGACTTTAAGCCCAGTAATCGCGTCCACAAGTAGCTAAGTTGGGGTTATCTGTCATCACAGGCAGTAGCTGCTGTTGAGCGCACAAATTTAGGGTTTCACTTCAGTTTCCAGAGGAAGAAAAATCTAACAGACCCTTCCTCTCCAACACATCCCTGTAGGGATGGCGCTTGCAGATTGACCAAAGCCCAAAGAAATAGGGAGACTAGAAAAGTCAATGGGATGAGATGTTCGTAACGCTTGGCGCACTGCCCCAGAATGCAAGCTCACTTACAATTTCACTTGTTACAGCCGATTTGGAGAAAAATCTGATGTTCTTTTTATTCTAGGGTAAAGTCCTAAAAACGCTCATTAATGAGGACAGCTGTCCCTGAGGTCAGTTGTGTCTGTATTTGAATGACTTGGAAATACTCCCAAGCTGAGTGTCGAGCTGAAGCTCTGCATGAAAAAACCGAAACTCAGAATCCTCCCTCTACTTTAAGGGAAAACACGCTTTTCATCAGATAGAACTATTGCTATTTCCAATCGATCTCTCCTTTTTTTTTTTTAAACTTTGGTTTTATCCTGGATGAATTTACATGTCAGGATTTTTGTGAAAGCAAATTCAGTATAGAAGTTCCCGGAACAAAAAATAGATAAACACATGCACTCGAAAACTCACTGCAAAAATACCTCTGCTTTGGCCACAACTATAAAGCCTATATGGCAATTTCTTCTGGGTATTGGTCTCTGGCACGCATTTTGTTACACTGAATATGCATAGTTTAATTTTATTTTGCATTCAAAGAGTTTAATTCCCCCTCCAGATCTTTGAAGCTCTGTTCTGAAGCAAACTGCAAACAAGAACTATGGCAAGCACGTTTTTTTTCTGAAGTATGGGTTTCAGAATAACAAAAAGGCTCTTGCTGATATGATCAAAGAAACTAATGAAAGTATTAAAGCTTCTCAGCAATGCATATTAGCAGATGAAGTCGTAAGAATTATGAAATATTTGAATCCATGTCAAAATTCTACACAAAGATACAGAAGAAACAGTGTGATTCTCAATATTGTCTCTCCTACAGGAAGACTTCTAAAATAAATATAAAGTTCTTAATGACAGTTAGTTCAGAGGGAAAGAAAAGCATTTAAATTCAGGCTTGTAAAGTCATGGACATTAAAATCTGAAGTCAACAGCAGTAGCTAAATGTGCACAAGTTTAAAGGTGCAGATGAGCTCCAGTGTTTCACTGAATCAAGGCCTGAATACACAAAGTATGTGTGAGAGAAGTCCTTTTGGCTCCAAATTTCTACTCATTGTTAGTGCTACATGAGGTTTCAGGCTACTGACGTGTAAGGCTTGCATATGCCAAAGCATTGTTTGTGGTTCTTGAGAGCTCTCTACTACGATCTGGCACACACGTCGCGAAAATATTCAGCTTGGCTCCCAAACTGTGCAACTACCTTTATTCCAGGGAGAAAGACGAGTGGAACAGTAAGAACATTCCTAGAGGGCCAGAATCGTTATTCGAAATGGGTAAATAAAGGGTCAAATAAATATCACGTGGGCACAAACTGGTGAGATTTCAATAACCTCGATGGCATCGTGCCAGCTTACAGTGACAGCAAATGGGGCCAGTAATTTTACAGGCTCGTCACGACTTTTAGTACAAAGCAGTGACAGAAGTCCTCGGGTCCTGAGCCATCGCCCTAAGCCCGGCTGGCGACGCAGTTAACACACATTCTAGCTCTTCTATTTACATGAGCCACTCCGGGGCATGTCGTACATGACACTGCAAACCAGCTTCTAATAAAGACTACCTGCGGAAGGACTTCAGGTGTCTGCTACCATTCTTCGCTTCATTAAGGCACGGAAAACTGTACGAATAACAAGGAGTGATTTTTGTAAGCTCCCTGGGATTTTGCCATGGTGTGCGGTTTGGTGGGGCCAGGATTTCTCGCTTTCTGTCCATCTACCTACTTATCTTTCTGTCTCTGTGTACACACAGACAAAGATGCATGCATCTATATACATAGATGAATACATTCACGTTTATATACACACCAAGGGATGAATATGCACGCAAACACACACAAATTCCTCCCAAGGCAGACACCTCAGATAAGGGTTAGCATCATTTGAATGAGGGGGGCAGAGAGGACAGGATTAAATAATGCAGAGCATCTTATGTATGTCACATACACCGAAGAATATTTGACCCTTTATATATAATCCTATAATGAAATTTACCTGCGTGTAATGGACCTATGGGGCTCTTAATTATCGCTCAGACTCCTACTAATTCAGAGATCCTTAGACATCCATGCTTGCTTTTCTGCATAGGTCTAAACCTACCCCACTTTAATAACTCTAATCTGTAAGTTGTATTGCTTTTACTCCTCTTCTTAGTGCTAGAAGCTTTGCTTCTAAACAAATGCCATGAAAAATGCAGATTTTTATTATGTAAGAAATAAGAGTGGTTTCATTTGTCTCAAAAATATACCAGGGTACTTGGAAGTGCTCTCTAAGAGTTTCCTTTGACATCCAAAGATAAATTTTAATAGGCCCTGTTCCTTGCGCTAGTGCGTATAGGAGCAAGAGGTGTCATATTTAGAAACTAAATGCAGGAGCTGAGGTAGGAGATATTTACAGCTTGGTAACCGAGATACTTATTTTAAATGGCAAATAAGCACGTTGGCTGAAACTCTAGAATGAAAGCAATCAGTTGTCATAAATATTTGTGAAGTTCATTTTGTTGTTAAGCTGATTAGGGGCAATTTGTCGCGGCAAAGTTGTGAAAACTACTAATACAGAGAGAATTTAAAAAAAGTAGGAAAAGGAAAATTGTGTGCAGAAAAAAAATCAATAAGAGAGAAGAAATAAAGTGGGGTGACCCTGAGGAAACTTCTAGGAGCGAGACGGGGCGCCTGGGTCTTACATTGCTCTCATGTTGTTCTCTGGAAGAAGTGGGATTTCCAGGACTTTGGTGTTGGAAAGTATTGTTTCGTGGCTGGTGGTGGAAACGGTCTTCCCGGTGATTCGGTGGACCTGGTAGAAAGCATGGGGTCGCAGCAGGCGGTCGTCTGCAGTCCCAATGAACAGCTGTAGCGTGAGCGGCTCGCTTTCTAAGTAACCATGTAGCTGGCAAGAGAACAGAAAACGCCCACTGAGCACCACGCACATAAACTGCTAGGAATCAATTAAATTTTTATAAGCGGGAGAGCCTAATTCAAGGAGAGAACTTTGTGACAGGTGCTATGTGTTAAGTTCCCCCCCCTCGCCCCCTTTCCATTTTTCCTGTAACGTAATATTGGTACAATAAAAAGGTGCATTCAGAAAATGCCTCATTATCCTAAAGGACCTGAGGCACTGTAGATGGGGTGAGCTTTTGAGCACTCCTGCTACGTCCGCAGAGAACTCTGCGTAACTTCTGCTGTGGCGTGCAGCAGAAGAGACCACAATGAAGTCAATGTTCCCTCCCAGTGCCGAGGTTGGCAAAAACTGACGGAGTTTCCAAGTGGGAAGGACGGAGCTCATCCCTCCCTGAGCTTCCCGGGTCATCCCTCGTGCAGCAGCAGGACACGTCCCCTCATTAACTGATTTTTATGCTGGTAAATACCTCCTGGGACAGCTTGGAGACAGATCGCGTATACATGACTAGCAGCTCACCATGTGTGTCAAATTCTTGTTATAATCGCACAAAAATCTCATTGAAGCTACTGGGCCTGACTTGAACCTCATCCACGTTACAGTGACCGCTCTGATGACACCGAGAGTTATTTCTGCCGCAGGCTGGGGACAGAGCAGGAGCAGAATCTGACCTCATCCCCACCATCTCCTGAAGAAGCTACTCTTGGGTTCACGTTGGAGCAAAGGAGACCACGGGTGGAGCTGTCTGGGGACAGCTCCAACCTCCACTTAGCACTTTTTGGCCTGGGGAAGACTGAGAGGGGATCTCATCAATGCTTATAAATATCTAAAGGGCAGGTGTCAAGGGGACGGGGCCAGACTCTTTTCAGTAGTGCCCGGCAACAGAACAAGGGGCAACAGGCACGAACTGGAACACAGGAAATTCCATCCCAATATGAGGAAAAACTTCTTCACTTTGAGGGTGGCAGAGCCCTGGAAGAGGTTGCCCAGAGAGGTGGTTGAGCCTCCGTCTCTGGAGATGTTCAAAACCCGCCCAGACATGTTCCTGTCCAACCTGCTCTGGGTGAACCTGCATGGGGGCTGGACTAGATGATCCCTTCCAACCCCTACCATTCTGTGGTTCCATGTGACTCCAACATTGGGACATGAGTTTCACAAAAATAGTTATCTTGCTGTAGTTAGCCACGAAGCCCCGTCCCAAGGGAAGGGAGGATGCAGCAACTATAGCAGAGAGGAGCACGGGCAAGGTGGGCTGTCCCAGAAGATGTGCCATCACAGAGCAACCCCGCTGGCTTTGTTGTGGGTTTAGTTTCCTCTGCGAATGGTTCAGGTGGGTTTGGGCACAAGTTATCCACCATCACTAAATCTGATCAAAGTTAGACCACCGATCATCATTTGGGTGAGGAGCAACATCTTTACTTTATGGTGCATGCAAGTCCAAAGCTAAATAAAGCACCACAGAGACCAAGGCATGAACAAGGAAGGACGTTGTGCCTGGACACATCACCTATCACTAATAGTGCGTCCTACAAATTTTTCACCCCACACTTTAGGGTGAAAAAGAGCCAAGCAGCTCTCAGAAGAGCCAAGAGGAAAACAGAAGTGCTTTAATTTGGTGCAGCAATTTTTCCATCCTTACCTAAAGCACATGGATGCAGGGAGGACCCAGAAAAAGGAGGCTCATTTCCAGGCTTCCAATATTTTATCAGCTCTGCGTTGCTGATACACCACGAGAAGACAGGTCAGAACCAGGGGGCTGTGATGTGACATGATGTGATACGGGGAGCTTCCATATCAGCATTGTCAAACTGAAAACTCATTAGCAGGGGTTTGGAAAATCTGCGACACCAACGTCAGGCTGCAAAAAGAGGGCGTGAAGCCCCCTGGCAGGAGATGCAGGCCGCAGCCAGTGGCCATGAGGAAGCCACTGTCCTACTCGTCACTGCCGTGTCCCCCCCTGCCTCTCAGCCCTGGCTGTTTGCTGCTACCACCAGCAGAGTGACCTGGATCCATCCCGGGCTGATCTCACCCCACCTTGGCATCTCCAGAGCCTCAGCGGCAAAGCCGAGGTGACGGAGGAGATGGAGGGTATCGCAGGGTATTTCTGATGGTGAGCAGCACACGGGTTTGGGGGGAAGGGGGGGCAAGTAAGAGAGTGTGACACGCCAGCTGATTAAATTTCTACTCATTACCAGCGGTCAGTTCTCCAGCTCGTCATGGACGGTGCTTTTTATGGAGAGTGTAAAATTAAAACAAACACGTATTGAATTACAAGGCTGCTAAAGGGTAAAAATAGACTAGCAAGTAACTCAAACCTCGATTCAGCAAAAGCAAAAAAATCGCACACCGAGGTACCCATATGTTTTGCTGAATTCAGGCAAAGGGGTCGAAAAATGTTGGTCTTGCATTGGGTTCTGCTGTTTCAGGCTTTATCTTTAAATCTGAACTCGGCCGCTGCCGTATCTTGTAACCTACTGCTGAGTTTCAGCTTGTGCTTTGCCCACAGGTTTCCTACCAGGAGGCAACTGAACACCCAAAGTCCTCAGCTTTGCGTACCTGCTCTCCCCCTAGAAGGGTTCACATGCTGGAAAATAAATCATATGGTCTCAGATGCATGTTTTGCCCTGTTTTTTAAGGCTCATGATCCTTAAACTGAAATTTTTGTTTGTTTTTTTTAAAGACCCTGTTATATGGCCCTGTGGGGCTCTGCTTTGGATCCATTACCCACAGTTACTTACTCCCTGAGTCCTATTTCTGCACCTGAAGACAAGCAGTGGCTACAGCACTGATCAAACATGAGTTTTCGAGAGCTGAAAGACTAACGTAATACCTGTATGATTGATTTTGCTGCCCTCAAAACAGGCAAAATCCTCACTCTCGATTCACTCTTAAGTTTTCTTTTTTATTCTGCGGTAGGAGGCATCCGATCTCCGCTACGTATATCCCGTTTGAGTTTTACCCATTGCATCACATTATTTACTTGTATATTATGTCACATAATCGCCTATGCCAACAGAGGCAATAAAAGAAAACGACGAGGGGATTAACATTTAAAGGGGCACATAATGATGACTAATTTTAGATTATACGCCCGGCGCGCAGTTTCTGTGACAGGCAACGTTGAGCTTTGGGAGTTTTGGGCACACTGCAGGCGTCCGGAGAACGGGCAAGATTTTGCTTACTCTCGGCTGGGTGCATTAAGAATATTCTGCAGCTCCCTTAAAATATAGGAAGTGTTATAATAAAGGAAAATATAAGATGGCATAGGAATGCTGTCGCATCGCTCAGCAGGACAAGGGGGAAAGGCCGACGGTGGCAGTAAAGGCAGAGCTGTGGCGCTCAGGGCTGTTAGATTTGTCAACAGGTAGACGGAATATCGACTAAGACAGATGTAAAATGGGAAGGAGGAAAAGGGGGGACTGAGTATTTTTCTTGGTTAGGAAAGATCTCACGCGTTCACATCCATGCATATTTTCCATGCATGCTCTGGAATACTGTACTCGGTGGTATAACGATTCTGTTTCCTGGCGTGCGACACGGGATGCATGCGTCAGACGCCCTATTTTTATCTTTTTCTCTGTGTAACACAGTCCGAAGCTCTTAATAACTCAGCGGCTGAGTACGGGTGACAAAGGCTGCCCTCGGCTACGGCATTCATAGTAAAGGATGTGCCATTCCTACCGAGCGTGCTTTGCTTGGCAATACGTAGATCCCAGTGGAAAGAGCTGTACTTTCCCCCTGCTGAGAGAGTGCAAAGGGACTTAGCTGCAAATAAGCATCAGGTGCATGATATTTTGGAATGAGTTTTCCTCCCCAAACAAAGGTGAGGATCCCGCAGCAGCCTGATTTAGCACGAAGGAAAAACGCAGGCAAAACTTAAGTTTGTGTAGGTAAGACCTCTGTGGCCGGTGTTTTTGGTTTTGAAATGAAAGTGGGTCACGTCCTCTTGTTCTGACCCACCACTGACTACTCTGCTCTTTTCCTTTTTGAGCAACACTTAAAAAATACTGGAACTGGTCTCGAGCGACATTTGCATTTATATTGTCTGAAGCTGCTAAGATCAAAATCAGGCTTAATTGCCGGCCTGTTTCACGCTCCTGTAATTCTATCAAAAGCCATGCAGCCAGTGGTAATTAACACCAGAACAGGACCCATCACAGCCAAGCTCTTTGTCGCCTTCCATCTCCATCCTCTTACGCAAGAGCGAGGGAAAGGCCGCGCCGCCTGGGCGACTGCTCCGCCGGGCCACGCGTTCCCTGGGATTCCTGCACCTCTTCGTCAGCGCTTTCACAACGCCCTCTCCCACCGACACCTCTTGGTTCTCACCAGCAGATCGCTCCTCATCTCGGCACCGGCTGCCAAAGCAAACCCCAGCCTTTCCCCAGGCACGAGTGGCTTTGCCCGTCCAGGCGCCGCGGCGCTAGATGCCGGGCGGCTTCCTCCAGCAGCCAGCAACGTGCCAGGGAAACCACCGTGCTTCAGCCCTTGTAGTCAACATCCCACTGCAAAGTGTGATCTGATTCAGTCCTACAGTGACGACGACCTAGGGTTTTACGGCAGACAAGAGCATGCCCAGCCTGCCCGGGTTCCAACCAGGCCCCTGGTGCACATCTATGAAGCCTGGCAATCACAGAATCTTCATGGTTGGAAAGGACCTCTGAGATCACCGAGTCCAACCACACACACACAAAAGACCCCGACAATCTCAGCCACCAGAGCATGTAGAAGTGCCACATCTACACGTTTCCTAAATACCTCCAGGGATGGTGACTCCACCACCTCCCTGGACAGGCTGTTCCAGTGCCTGACCACTCTCTCAGTAAAGTCATTCTTCCCAATATCCAATCTAAACCTCCCCTGCCACAACTTCAGACCATTTCCTCTGGTCCTGTCGTTATTCCCTTGGGAGAAGAGGCCAACACCCCCCTCTCTACACCCTCCTTTCAGGTAGTTGTAGAAGGCAACGAGGTCTCCCCTCAGCCTCCTCTTCTCCAAAGACAATTAAACAGACTTGAAAAACGATGGGCAGACAGAACTGAGGTGCTTTTAACACAAGCTTTAGGAGGGGAAAAAAAAAAAAAGCAAAACCTCCCCCAAAGCTCGCTGTAGTTACCAAATTTTGAGGAATTTTTGCAAACGGCGCCTCCAAGAACTCCAGCGCTATTTCAGCATTGGTGGTTATTCTGGAGTCTGCGAGGAAAACTTCTATTATTTAAGCCACGACATTTATTTTAAGAAACGCGGCTGAAATATGCTGCCTGCTTCCTTCCAAGAGCTTTATGCTTTTGGCACACCGAGGCGTCTGTTGAAATGCTCAGAAAGCTACCTGTCATAACAAGGAGCCCTCTGTGCCTGGAGAGGCTCCGGGAGGCCACTGAAGAATGGTCCTGTTCTGGTGGGACACACCAGCCAGGTACACCCTCTGCACCCACTCACTCCAGAGGGGAAAAAAAGATCAGGAAACTACCCTTTTAATTGTACTTATTGGGAGTTTGGGGAAAAGACTGCAAAAACCCTGCAGTCGTGCATTCCTCCAGGCTCTGACCCTGTAAATACGTTAAACGTGGCTGATTTAGGGCTTAGCCTGTCTCAATGCAGTCAAGGGCAGAGGTCCCACTAATAACCAAGTGGGGCACGACCAGGGACCCTCTAAACTAGTCAGCAGCTTGTGCTTGAGACTCTCCAGGCTCCTAGGGTCTGCATCCTCAATGATAATGATGTGCCAAAAAAAAATAATCCATAGGTAACATCTATATCAGCAATGCATCTACAGATGTGCGTGCCTGTTCTTTGTATTTTTGGTACAAAATAAAGACAGTAAGTAAATACACCCATTTATGACTCTAAAAATTGTAAGAGCAGTATCTACATTCCCTTATCCTACCGTGTAACTGCTGGAGACACTGCTTGCAGCAGGTACCACAGCACTTACGCTCAGCAATGCCTTATACGTCCATCTGTCCCACCCGCATTTCTAAAACTGTTCAAGGGATACCCCGAGTCAGTCTGGAGAGAATCATTAGTGAGACTAAACACCCAGTCTGAAGAAATGAAGCCTCTTTCCTTCCCCCCCCCCCATCAGTGTTTTGGAATGTAAATCCAATGCCTTAAAAAGGTGAAACAGGATAAAATCCATAAACTAGTGAAAATTTTAAAGTAATTGCTGCTTGCCTCTTTAAGCCAGAGCTTCAGGAGCAACTTTCTGAAGTGGCAGGTTTGTTTTTTTTTCTATTACAGTTAACTGCACATGATAGATGATAAAATGAAACAAATTGTCATGTTTTACAAACGTAACTAATACACAGTCTCAAAAAAAATAACATCAGCGAGTGCTCAGCATCTGATTTTTTAAAACCAAACTGTTTAAGCAAGAAAGAAAGTGCACAAACAGATTTTCAGTATTGACTTTAGCTGTGAGCACCCAGCACGCATAAAAATAGGGTCATCAATCCGATTTTTAAGAAGAGTAATTAGTTTTAGCCACTAAGAAGAAGCACCAGGAGATGTAACCCATTGCATCACGGGTTTAAATGGGAAGAGGGGAAAGTCGGTCTTGCAGGCAATGACTGTCATGTGAAGGAAAGGCACCCAGGGGGAGGTCAGGCATCTATTTTCATGTGTACTGCAGAGATCCTGCCTGACCTTTGCTGGGGCAGCCACTGCCCTGCCTCCCTGTCCCAGGGCTGAAAACACCCAGGGACCCGCTGCTGGAGGCTCAGGGAGCCAGAAATCTATGGGCTGGGAGATGCAGGACGCGCAGGGCAAGGAGCAGCCCTGGCCATGCTGATTCAGCTGGACATCCCTGGCAGCATCCATGGAGCACCAACACACCACGGGGGCACCCGCCTCCCTGTGGGATCTCACAGCATCCCTGTCTCTTCCCAGCTGTTCCTCTCCATCTTCAGCATCACACTCTGCAATTGCTGCCATAGCATCCACCTGCCCTTTGAGCTTTTCAGGTCCCTGGTCCAGAAGGTCATAGGCTGCTGCAGCCCACAGTGTACCTAGGACTAAGAGGCACACCATCCCAACCATCTCTTCCCCTTGCCAGCAACCAGGCACGCAACAAGGAGGTGGCGGAGGAGGGGGAAGTTTTCGGATGAGGAGCCAACCTCAGCTCCAGACCACTTGCCAGTGTGGACTCAAAATGGAGGTGCTAAACTTGGGATGCTCCTGTACACTCTGTTCTCTGAGGAGAGCACAAGCCAAAAAAAAAAAAATATTAATCTCTTATTCAAAACAGCAGAGCAGACAGACTTCAGAATTTAAAGGAGCAAACAAAAAACCAAAGAAACCCCCCAAAAAATTACACCCCTCCTTAGGAGCTGAGGTGACCCTCTAGCTGTGATAGCTTCTGCTGAATTTTATCTGACATAGTTAACCAAAACACGTGTGTAATTTATGCCAACACATGCCACTAACTCTTAGTCTTTCTTGTAAAAAATGTAACAGGAACTGCTACAGGTTTTTTTGTGCCGCTTTCGAGATTTATTTTTCCTTTCTAAACCTGATTTGCCTTGGATTCACTCAAACTCTGTTTTAAGACCCAAACGTAGTCAGAGCTGGTCCGCAAATAAAAATAAGATGGCTTGCTCCTGCAAAGGGCTAAGCCTGGGCAGAGGGCGAGAGCTGGACGGGAGAAGGAGTGAATGGAAAACAGCAGGAGTGTGTTTTATGTGGCACTTTCCAGCGCTGCCACTTGGACTTTAATTCAACAGAGCAGCAAAAGAGCAGCTGTTCACATCACGATGAATAAAGACCTATATAAAACTTCCAGCTGCAAATATGCTGTGAGGAATTATTAATCTTAATGTAATAGAGATGCCGTACACTCAGTCACTGGCGCACAAGTCATTTCGGTCTCCATCCAGGGGAAAAAACAGCCTTCGTGGCTGCTGGCTCTCAGCACAGCCGTGAAATCTCCTTGTCTAAACAGCCGCACGACGCTGCTCCCTATTTCTAGGAAGGATTTTCCTCCTCAAAAACAGACGTACCCAGAAACCAACCCAACTCATGCTCCTCCTAAAATTGTTAAGGCTTACGAGAGGGATGCCCCTCAGAAAAGGAGTTACTAAGAGAATGAATTTGGAGGTCCTGAGCACTGTATCCACTGGGACACCAGGAAACCATTACTGTTCTTGTTCCATTTTCTACCATGAGACCGAAGAGATGTCCTTCCTGGCATCCTAGCTGCCCCTTCATCATCCCCAGCCCAACTTTCAGGTGACCGGAGGCAGCCAGCCCTCTCCACACCACAGCCTAATTGAGCATCACCTAATTGAGCAGCCCTGGGAGCTTCCAAAGCCTCCCCAGGACAGGGCTGGGGAGAGTTGTTCCCCCGTGGAGGGACAGAAGTGGCACCTACACCAGTTAGTCCACCTCAGTGACGAGGTTTTCCTCTTCATGAGCAGCCCCCAGGGGGGCTGCCGCTGGCCCTCGTGCAGGAGGACCACCTTTCCCCTGTGGCACGGCCACCACATGTGACCTTCTGGGGTTCTCCACCCTAGGCAAGCCTACGTTGGTTGTGTTTGGACAGGATCCACAGCAACACGAAGCCAAAGGGTGGGAGGCTTTCAAATTGAATTTGAGTAGATGTACGCTGACAACAGAAAGAGGGGCTCTGGAAACCACAGATTAAAAGCCTGGTTTTGGGACGAAGACCAATGCAGCAGTGCCCCCCACCCCAAAACTACCCAACCTCTCTATTTACTCAGCTTCCACTCAAACGTTCCCCTTCAGCATCCTTAACAGCTTTCAGTTTGGACAGTTGTATCCGCGGTCACGCGTGAGTTAAAAACAAAATAAAAAAATAAATAAATCCAGCCCAGGAGCACTGCCACAGGAATTTATTACGTATTCTTAAGCAGATACCCTGGGCAAGCTTGTACTTGCCAGGCTGCCTTTCGTCACGCCGCTGACGCACCGCTCGGCACCCAGCGAGCTCCCATTCGTGGGTGAGCAGGGGCTGGCCCGGGATGCTCACACCAGGTGTGCGTCAGGTACCGTCAGCACGGGTGGGACAGCGTGATGCCCTCACCCATGCCCACCACCCTGGCCACTGACGATACCCACTGGCGACTTCTCCAAACCCGAGACACCCCAGACCCCACCACCACCACCAAAATGCCACATTATCACTCGGTGGCTCACCAGCGCTGCAGTGACCGCCTGACTTTGAATTCCCATCCCTGAAAATTCGAGGGCAACGTGGTGGCCAACCACCCCCAGGGGTTATCTGCTTAAGGATCAATGCTTTTGGGGTGCTTTTCCTGCACATCAAGACAAACAGTGGCTCACACGGGACAGGGGCAACACAATTCCAGGCAAAACAGCTCTGGGGCTCCTAGGCACCAGTGAGACAGTCTTAGACCAGAAATGGTTGCTTTCCCCCTAAACTTTAACTCCTATCCCCATGACATTTATTTAAACTGCTACTGAAGACAGAAAGCTGGGGCTATGTTTAAAGGCTTTATCTCTGTAAATATTTGGAGAGCTATAAATACCGAGCCATATTCATAATATGAATATTGGACTTACTGTTCTGTTGCTATGAAAATTACTATAAATACACATCCAATTCTTAATTTCTCTCATTTGCCAAGAACTCCTTTAAAAAAAAGACAAAAAAAGTTCTTATGTAAGACATCTTGCTAGTTAATTAGCCATCGGAGTCAAAGGCCACAGCACAGAGCAGGAACTGACAAACTCAACGACAGAGGCAGACAAAGCACATAGAGTACCAGCACGCTATAGAGCTATATGTCCCAAGTGGGACTTCTTATAATCAGACAGCCCACGAGTCAAACCCTGACTGCTTTCTGTGTTTGGGGAAAGGAGGGAGCAGGAAGGGAGTCTGAAGGTCTGAAATCAACCTCCTCGCTGCTTCAGCAAGTCACATGAATGCTGATGGCTTCCAAATTTCATGGTTCCTCTACCCATTTTTTTTTTTTTTTTTTGGTGTAGATATGAATTAAAAGAAGGAAAGCATTTCAAGGCCTTTTACAAAAGTGCAGAGTGGGGATGACTTTGCAGCTGAAGGAGTAGTGAACTGGGCATAGGGTGATTGAGTTCCCAGCTCCAGCTCTGCCAGATAGTTTTTGCTTCATCACAGATACATGACTTGATTAGAGCAGAGAAAATTTCATAACAAGTTTTTACATATTTCCAGCCTGCTCTATGTTTAATCAATTTGTGCTTCAGCCTGCTTATAAAATAAAAGCCAGTAACCATGCCATGTGGCCGGGTAACCCTTTCTTCACTACGGAAAACGCAGCACTGCCCAGCTCTCTGGTTCCAATCAGTACACGATTTACACCCACATTCCTTGAGGAATAAAGTGGATTAACGCAACCCCCTTGCTCTTTGGAGTCAGAGAAGGGCTGTCTGCACATGTAGGTTCCTCAAGACGGGTTTTGATTCCATTGTTTCAAAGCCCAAAAAGCGTTGTCATCACACACACAAGTTTCACAAATGTGCTATTTGTGACTCCTGTCTCAGAGCACAAAAAGGCAGCGTGTTTTGCCAGGTCACTACACACTTCTGGTCCTACTCTCCTTCCACAAGCCACCTTTGACCCACCTGGTCCTACAGCTCCGATTACACTGCAGTTTTATCTGAGAGCATGCCTTCCACGGAAAGCATCTTAATGTAGCAATAAAAATAGGTCAGGTATATCTTATAGCGCGGCTTCAAGGCTTTGACCTCCAAGACAGTATGATCAAGCTGCGAAAAATCCAGAGAGATTGTATTCCATACTGTGAGCTGCTCGAGAGCAATGGTGATGTCGTTGGTTGATGCCACTTGTTTTAGCAAAAAAAAAAAAATATAAATATCCCAAAGGATGCAACAGATCAGACTCTCTGACCAACAAGAATAAAATGACCAGCTCTGCCCAAAAAGCAATAAAGGCTAAAATGAACTGATAGGCCTGTGAGCTCCAACAACAAGTAAACAAAATAAGCGTGAAAGGCTCTTAGATAAACTTTCTCAACAAGCAAGTACTATTTTCAATCGATCATTCTAAATATTGTCATGTTGAGTAACATTATTTAGCAACAGCTGTTGCACTAGAATTTCATCCAAATACTGACGAGCTAATACCACAACCCCCATTTAAAGCCAGTAAGACGGCCAAATAAAGTGTTGCAAATATTAATGGCAGAACTTGCCAACGAGAGCTTTGCAAGAGCAGCCCATCTGCTGCTGCAAATGGATGACACCTTGCCGCAATCAGTGTAGCAGGACCTGTGTCTTCACACCCAAACCAAGACAGCATCTATATTGGCCTGTTGACTTCAAAACACGAGGTTCTGGCACACATCAAGTCCCAAACCAGAGATGGGAATGCCAAAGACTTAAAAGGTGTTGCTCCTCCCCACCATACTCAAGCCTTACTTGAGTATCTCACCCAAGAAGTAAACCTTGGTCCTGGCGAACCGGTAAGATCTCAAAGCCTGCTGGGCTCAGTTACACATAATTACAAGCAATGATGTCGAGTCAAAAAAGAAACAGGGAAAAGCCAGGTGATTCATGCCACCTAACTTCAGCAGGTACAGGCTGGACAACAACAGGGCCTCGTCACCTTGGCTGCCTTCAAAGCCAGCCAAGTGAGACACGCACTCCGAAGGCGTGACCCACCTGAGCTGCTTCAGATGTTCACATGAGAATAAAATTAATAGCTCCCTGAACTCTATATTGACAAGCCTTCCCCTGATTACAGGGAGAAAGTAAGGCAATTAGCTCAGTCGCAGACACCTACGGGTAGCCAAATGAACCCAAAATGTAGACGCGCCCCTACTACAGCCAGCCCAGGCCACCCTCCAAAGCACCAGTGTCCCATACAGCCAGGGGACAGAAAGACACACTTCTAGCCCAATGACACACCGACCAGAGCTTTCTCTGAGAACCCCCTGCAGTGGCAAGACCTACTACAGACACACCACGCTCTGCACCTCACCATCAGGCATTTGGGGCAGTCACCCCACAGCTTCTCACAGCAGGAATACGAGACCCTCACCTTGAACGGTGGTAGCTGGGAACTCTCGTCTCTTCCTAGAGGGAAAGGCCAAAGTCAGCTCCACCACAGCTTTGCTGTGGTCCTTCAGCTCCTCCACCCTCATTTTGGGGGCCTGATATAGCCTGTGTGGTCACAGCTGGGAGGTGGATGGTTAACCAGCTCCACCTGCAGCCTCCCTGACTCTTCATCAGGGAGTGTAGTGATAGGATGATGGGTAATGGCTTTAAACTGAAAGAGGGGAGGTTTAGGTTAGATCTCAGGAAGAAATTCTTTCCTGTGAGGGTGATGAGACACTGGAACAGGTTGCCCAGAGAAGCTATGGCTGCCCCATCCCTGGAGGGGTTCAAGGCCAGGCTGGATGGAGCTTTGAGCAACCTGGTCTGGTGGGAGGTGTCCCTGCCCAGGGCAGGGAGTTGGAACTGGATGGTCTTTAAGATCCCTTCCAGCTCTAACCATTTGATGATTTTGGGTGGCCTTGCGGTTGCTGTTGTTTCCAAATTGGAATGCATGTTAGAATCATTTAAAAAAAGCAGCACTCCTGCTATGAATTCAAACTTACATATGTTACATACCTTTCTAATACAAAAGGGAAAAGAGGATTCACTAATAACCGTAGAGTCAAGAAGCTAGAGGCCAAATTTGATCATATTTTTCTTTACTTTATTTACGTCATTTTACTCAAGACTGGAGGAACAGAAGAACACTTTCACTCATTAGACGACCTTCCTAAAAACATCCGCTATTTGAGCCAGGCTTCTAATTTAACACTGCCCTGTGGTTAGATCAACCACCCAAGTAAAGTCTACTCGGGCTGAGAGACCCAGGGGCTTCACTTACTCCAGCAGAACTGCAGGGCCGCAGCCCTGCTCTCTGCAAAACCTCCCCAAACCTGCCTCCATTGCCAGCCGGGCCCTCGCAGCCAGCCGTGGGGCTGCGCCAGTTCACATACTTTAAGGTTTTCCTCACAACCGGGAGGGATTAGAAAAGGAGGCTTTTGATGTCTTCACGCCATGTGCTTGAGATTACTTGTGTACCTAGACGCTAGCACATGTGCCTGCAAGTTGTGGTCTAGGTTTGTTTGTCCCTGGAAGTTCGTGTTTGCAGCTATGGGTGGAGTTTGTGTGTAAATTCTATTAACTGTATGCTGTTTTGTAGTCCATAATGCTCCATAACCTATCTATATTCAGTAACAATACTTGAGACTATATTGAAGAATATTATATTATTGCAGAGTAAGAGCTACGACAAAAGGCCCGCATAATGAAAACAACATAATCGCAAGAGAAGCTGTTGAAAATTAATTTGAAAGCCATTTGGAAAATTATTGTAGGATTGTTAAGGATTATTGATGAATAAATGCCATCTAGAATTTTTTTTTTTTAAATACGCTCATTCCAAGCCATTTTATGAACTCCTGCATATATGGGGAGAGGTTTACAAGTTTATGTAGCTTTTTGTAATTCTGAGATGACAGGCACTATCGAAATATTGATATATATAAAAAACCATGACTGCTCCATGCTGTACTGTGTTTCCACCAGACCAAATACCCTCCGTAACACAGAAGGTGTTACCAAACCTTAATACAGAGTTCCGCAAAAAGTGGCATCATTTTTTGTTTTTTTTGGTTCTTGCCTTTTTTTTTTTTCAACAAGTGTTATCTTTTATGGATAAAGGACAAGTCAAAAAACCAAACCGACCCATACCAGTTACACTTCCTCAGCACCTCACAACTTTTAGATGTGCTATTCCTCTTCAAGTCAATGAGAGTTTTACAGCTAAATCTAACCCTGCACGCTTTGCTAATTTTCTCTGGTGTTTTTCCTCCTAGAAATGGAGGCACTTGGTACATATATAGCAGTGAGACTGTATTAAAAGCCACAGCAGGTGGAAAATAACACAGCCCAGGGAAGTTTTTGTTTTTGACTCTCCTCACAATCAAAGCTATGCACCAAGCACAATGAGGCACAGTAAATAAAGACATTTCACACAGACGAGCACGAAAATCTTCCAAAACAAAGAAAATTAAATTATCTTTCAACTAAAGAACACACTGCAGCGAAAGACTAAATGAGCGATTCTAATTAAAACCATGCTGCGAATCTCCTACTTTTCTTTCCACCCCCAAAAAAAAAATAATAATAAAAAAAAAAAAATCAGCTAGCGTTTATGCCTGCACAGCCACCCCTCTCAAACCAGTCAGGCAGCTTCCCAGCCGAACGAGATGCAAGAGGCAGCATCATCTCAGGGCCACAGAACACATGGAAATTATTTCCATAGCGATCATAACAACAACATGCCAGGCCAGGATCCGCAGGGAGCTCGGCCCCTCTGCTCTTCCCAGTCCTGCCCGCCCTGCCAGGCGCCCCCGCATCGCCCCACAGCCACATCCAGCCCCCTGCCACCCCCTGCTCGCCCCTGGGGACCCTTGGGCAAGGGTTGGATCCACCATAGTCACATCCCTTCTCCACCCCGCGCTGGATGGCCAAGCGTTACGTCCCCATAACGTGAGAGCCATGGCACGGGTAGTCCTGGCCCCGGGCAAGCACAGGCAACGTTGTGCAAGCCCTGCTCGAGCTTCTTAATCCCGAACACACCGCAACCATCTCGGGGCTCAGGTCTCTCTCCTTGGGGTGCTGAGCCGGGCAGCAGCCCCGGGTGAAGGTGTTTGGGAAGGGAGGGATGAAAACTCGGGGACAATCCCTTCGTGCCGGGGCTGTGCCCGACACCTCACGCACGGCCGGGCTCGGAGCTGCTCTCCAGAAAGGAAACGTGGTCTTTCATAGAATCATAGGATGGTTTGGGTTGGAAGGGACCTCAAAGATCATCGAGTTCCAACCCCCCTGCCATGGGCAGGGACACTTCCCACCAGACCAGGTTGCTCAAAGCCCCATCCAGCCTGGCCTTGAACCCCTCCAGGGATGGGGCAGCCACAGCATCTTTGGGCAACCTGTTCCAGTGTCTCACCACCCTCATAGTAAAAAATTTCTTCCTGAGATCTAATCTGAATCTTTTTTCTTCCAATTTAAAACCGTTTCCCCTTGTCCTATCATTACACCTCCTGGCAAAGAGTCCCTCCCCAGCTCTTCTACAGGCACCCTTCAGGTATTGAAAGGCCGCTATAAGGTCTCCCCAGAGCTTTCTCTTCTCCAGGCTGAATAATCCCAGCTCCCTCAGCCTGTTTTCATAGGAGGGGTGCTCCATCCCTCTGATCATCTTCGTGGCCCTCCGCTGCACCTGTTCCAGCCGGTCCATGTCCTTTCTGTGTTGAGGACTCCAAAGCTGGACACAGTATTCCAGGTGATCTTTCTTCCCACCTGCTCTCTTCTGGCTCTTCATCTATTTGCAGAGCCACCGGGCTATCCCGAAGGCTGGCCACCGCCCTTCCACGGGCAGAGAGCCGAGGGGACAGGAACGTGTGGCTTATTAAGTACAACGAGGATGGGCATCCATTTCCTGCGCAGGACACGCGTGATCCACTGATACCGCTATTTTTGATACGGGGACAGGAATCAGCTAAATATAGCAGACTTCAGCCACCGGTCTAAACGATGGACTTAAATGACACGAAGAAAGGTGCAGTTTGCCCAAAGACAGGGGAAAGAAATGGGGAGATTTTGAACAGCGATGGGAAGCTTGGCCCTAGCATTGTTACACCCTCGTTGCTATCAAGACATCCAGTAAAAGCTCCAGGGACATGGGGACTTCATGCCCCTTAGATGTGGGCAGAGCATATCGGTGGAGGAACAAAAAGCAGATGCAATCATCCCAAGGGATCCCAAAATCAAAGTGAACCAAAGGCAGAGGAAAAGGAGGATCCAGTTAACGGTGTTCACCTGAAAACCACCAGAAGGAAGCAGCAACACATGGGGAACCTGCAACCAGTGCTCAAAGGGCACGGACAACTTGATGGATCTCCTGAAAAGCAGCAAAGAACAGCTCTGCAAGAGCACAGCGCAGATTCTGCAACTCGCTCCCCTTTTCCACGCTGTTTTCGGGCAGTCCCACATGCTCACGTGTGACACCCCATCTCTTGCAACACCCATGCAAGGCAGTGAAAGTGCCTTAATCCAGATTACTGTGCAAGTGACGCAATTAATTGCCTGTTGATCAACGTATCTTTGCTTGGTAGAACAGTTAAGCACATGTTCATCATTTAATCCCACTTTTTGAAAATTTAAGGATGTATTCAAGCGCTCTGTTGTATCGCAACAGGAACGTCACTTTGCTCAATCTCTTTTACACTTTCCCCCCTTACATTACGCAGAACCGGAGCGGCAATGATTTCACACCAGCAGGATTGCAAGTGGCAAGGGAGGAGCTCCCTTTTCTGGGAAGGAGGATGGGTTTTTGCCAGGATTCGCATCAGGCAGTAATACAGTGTTACCCGTGACCCAAAGGGCAGAACTCACAGAGGGGGACTCCAGTGTCTGTGACTGAAAATGCCGAGAAACTCCCAAAAACATACCCCCGCTGTGCCAGCAAGTGATGTTTACTGCTTTGAACCAGGGCTGCACGTGAAACCCAGGTGGCGGACTTCTAAACCCCAACGTGCATCACGTCTGCGCCCAAACCAAAAGCAGGAGTCCCTCTGCTTTATTGGGTACCCAAACATTAAAAGCAGGTGTTTAAAAATGGTATTACAAATCTGTCTGCGACCTGTATTATTTTTACCACGTGCAAGTAAATTGATCGCTAGCGCGTTTCAACTGTTCCACTGAAAATAGGCAACTCCTGCTAAATTATTTCTTAAACATGTGGAGGGAGGAGAAAGTTTATTGTGCTGCACTGACAGCACCCGATGTATTTTACCTATGTGTGTGTGTGTGTGTCCACAGCAGAGGCCGTAATGGATCATTTCCCTTTCGTGGCACATATCAAAGAAGATCTCGAGCTATTCTTCACAAGGAAAGATATGATAAAAGCCCTGCTCATAATGAAAGCTGCAATGTACTTCCAGAGAGCAACTGAGTAATGCAACACCATATTTTCCACTGATTCAGCCAGTTAGTTGGAACAATGACTGATTAAAATAGAAAATCTACATTACAACCACATACACTGACATTCCAGATTACAAGGTATGTTACGGATGTGATTTTTTTTTTTACTCTTCTTACATATAAGAACGAGAAAGTATAAAACCAGAAATTATTCCAATGGAGTTACACTGGTGTGAAAGTCATCTGAAATACCACTGGCCTCCAGTATAACTTCATGCAGAACGCGCACAATATAATTTTCATGATATGTATGTTTTATGTAATTTAGAGTACCAAGAAGAAGAAAAAAAAAAAATAATAATCGTTTGCCCTGAGATATTACTTTTAGGAATAGAGGACAGATGTCTAGTTGCCGAAGCAGACTTGTAAAAAATTAATCACCTGCCTCATGCAGGTTAGCAGTATTTGGCAGGTAGGTTAGCACAGCTCATAATGAAGCATCTGGCTTTTGGTAAAGCTGCATTTTAATTTTAACCGTGTTTCATTTCAGCTTTTGGGCTCATGTCAACGTGCAATATCTGACAAGTCTGGAGCGGATTTGCTGATGGGTAACTTTGCTGTAGATCTTCTCAACTTCTCAACCGAGACTAATAACCATAGTTCACACCCAGACCACAACCTCATCTGAACATCCCTGTAACAAGCCATTTTAAACCCAGTCCTCAAGGTCTTACCCATGCACAGTCCTATTTCCTTTAAAACATCTAAACTGACTAGGAGTCAGCAAACTTCTACGCATATGCTTGAATTAAGCAGGCTAAGCTGACTGACTTCAGGAGTGCCCCAATACTGCTCTCAATGTGGTTTGGTGGTGGGTTTTTTTGTTGTCTGAGGATTCGAGGCAAGCAAAAGGTCTACCCGTGTTGCACTTTTCCTTAGAGAAGTGGGAGCCCATTTGTAGCACTGGGAGCCTCTTCAGACATACCAGAAGCATCTGCAGCTCCTTGTTGAATACTGGGAGGGCAGAAGAAGAGCTGCTGAAGCTCACAAAGGTCTGAAGAACCGTGGCCTTTGGATTTCGGGGTTCTCATTGCTTCTAGGTGTTCCCCCTGATGCATGCATTTTCAGAGGAAGGGTACTTGCTTCTACCACAAATTTACTGGGGAAAAAACCACCACCACCACCAAATTGTCCTTGTGAGAGAGCAATCACTGTGCAGATGCAGGGGCCACTTTCTAACACTAATTGCTCAGGCATTTTAATAATGTTCCCAATAGACAAAGATCTACTAGAGCATAAATTAAGCAATTGCCAATTTTTGTTTTTACACTATGACCGTTTTTGAAGCTTTCAAACGTGCCAAAACCCTCAGGAATCTCACTGGCTGTTGTTTTTTCTCTTCTTGTACCATTTAAGCTGAACCGTTTCTTTCCAATACTTTTTTTTTTTTTAAAAAAAAAGAGAAATCTGAGAGAGAACAGATCACACTGTGGAACCCTGAGCTCTTCACAGAGAGTACAAAGGAAGGAACTGGGAACATTTAGCTCCGTAAGCACATTTGCAGCGGCCTCGCCAGCAGTACCACAAACGCCTTCGCCGGGCTGCTGTGGCTTGTGCAGGTATTTTCCTAGCACACCACCGCAGAGAAATTACCTATTTCAACTGCTGATTATATTAATTTTTTCGTTTCCACCTTCATCAAACACCACCCACTGACAGATACTCTCCAGGCCCACAGACAGACTTGCACTTTATTTAGTTGCGTAGGAAAAAAACAAGGCAAGGGGGATTTTTTCTTATCTCGCTTGGGACCCAGCTGCTTGTGGGAAAGGGGAATGGCAACTTCGAGAAAGAAAATTCAGAGACGGAGCAAGAGACATGGCAACTGCAACTTTTAGCAGGAGCGATGGAAAAGACAGGAACAGCATTGCACTCTCAATGTCAAGGATGAGTCCCGACTCCTCCCTGGAGAACAGTGATAGACGTTTTTGAGGTATGCTTCCCAAATAATGATGAATCACCCCTTTCAGACAATGCAGAGAGAAAACTGCTGCCAACACTTTCACTCGGTGAAGAGATGCAGCATGAGACCTGAGGACAAAGTAAATGAGGGGTAAGAGAAGAAAGACTACTGCATTTATGTTCTGTCTGTCTTGGTCTGACAGAGAATTCCACCGAATTGTTTCTAGACACTCTGGGTGCGCGTGCTGCTGGTCACCAAACCCAACCCGACAAGGGAAGCAGAAAGGATGGCTCTGCGAGCAGTGGTGGAGATAAAGGTGACTCCTCTCCTTCCTCCCTAGGTCGAACTGTGATGGAAAATACCCACTCAGCTGTACAAGAGGGACCATGAAAGGCTGATGGCGTGGTCTTTGCCTTATCAACCCCCGCCAGAGGACAGCTAGGAGATACCCCACACAGTGAGAGCAATGCCACCGACTCCCTTGTCGCAAAGGACGAGGCAGAAAGGAAACCGGGGGAGGCCAAGGAAGAGGAAAGCTGGGAGCTGATATCATCATCTCCTTTCTCGAGGGAGCAGAGACAGCAAGAGTGGAGGAGTGGGAAAGCTTTACATCCCCTCCTCCCTCAAGGCCACCACCAACTTCTGCTTTTCCAGCAGCCAGAGAGTCCAAACTGAAGGCAAAGCCAGGATGCTGGGCTAAATCCTTTAGGTTGGAAAGCCAGACAGAATATCTCAGCATCACAACAACTGGGATATATACTGTGGCATCCATCAGGCTGAGCATCAGCAAGGTATAATTTTTAAAGGAGAGCAGAGTGCATCCCCCAAGTGCTGGCCGGTGCAAGGTTTGTTTTTTATTTGGAAAAGGCTGTTAAGCCAAATAGCAGAGGTCTGTCCCCAAGGCTGCTCATAAATCAGAGCCAAAGCTGCATTTTCAGGGTCATGAAATCTTCACCAGCTGACACTGGAGCACACTTTCCACAACAGCTCCCTTCTGGACTTGGCCCTTCTCAGGAAGACCATAAGCTACCTATATGGCAGTGCTTGTGGAGCTACCATGTGGGCCCAACTTCATCTGAAATACCAAAAGAGAGAAACTTCCCAAAATATGATCTTCTAATGATGAAAAAACATAATAAAAAGCTTTCAAAGGGCTTTCTTCCATTTGTTGGATTTATAGAAGCAATAGCAACCTTAAAACATCTGCCAAATCATTCTACTTTTCAGTTTTGATTATCTGTCTGGTAGTTTGAGGTTAGTTTTAACTATACAGATGCAAGAAGTGAGAAAGCCATTCAGCTTAGATTTATTCTTAAGAAGTACCGGCTGTCTAAAACAAGGCTATAAAATGTAGGCTCCCTGTCTGGTTTGTTGTATGGCTGCATGGCTTTGTGCTATTAATTGCAACCTGGCTAACAGGTGCTTGCCAATGTCTTTATATCCCCACCCTAAGAAAGGATTATATTTCCATCTGGATAAAAGGGTGACGCTGTCTTCTAAAAAGAAGTTAAGAGCAGCAGAGAGAGGAAGTCCACTGAATCACTGCTTACTAATGAGAACATGCCCTCTTTTCTGCTCTGATAGACCCAGAGAGGGAAGGGGAAAGAGGCTAACATGATTTTTTTCCACATCTACTCCTCTTGGTGAGGTGTCAGATGGCCATGAGCTGGACCCACCAGGATCTGTTTTCCTTCCAGTTCCCTTCACTCACCCAGCAATGGTGGCAGCCCTGTTGTTTAAAACAAACTGGCAGCACTGGGGGACCTCTACCAAGAAAAAGCACTCACACACGCACTGCAGTTGTAGGAGAAGTCCCATACTACGTATTTAAAAATTAACCATGGGCTCACTCTTGCTGGGCAGCATCGGAGCACTGCTGTGAAGGACTTGCCCCGCTCTGTCTGGAAAAGCCTCCCTCTTGGCTTCCTTACCCTTTCATCCCCTTCCTGTTACCAGTGGTGAACACCTCTTTCCAGTCTTTTCCTTTAGCTCTTCATTTCTCTCTTCTTCCTCTTACCTCTCTTACCTCCTGTGGAACTGCACAGCCCTATTGACCTCACATCATCAACTTGTTGTGAAGCCAGGTGGAGGAGAAGTGCTGTATGAGACCAGGATGTTAAAACATAAAGCCCCTGAAGTTAAAACAGGTTGATCGACAAGGCTTTCTATTCCCTGAGGGGTTTGCAAAAAGTCTTCATAACTCTTGGGTGCAGAAGATGAAAGGACTCTGATAGATACCTGCAGTGGCCAGCACCTGGACCTGGACTGCTTGAGCTCGTTATCTGAAAGCAACAAAACCAACTGATCCAGGGAAAGCAAACGATAACACGCTCCACGTGTTACTGGGGTGCCTAATCATGGTCAGTGATTGCTTTAGAGAAGAGTTTGACACTTGTTAGTCGTAAGGGGGTTTAAAAACCCCAGCGTGTGCCCCAAGGCCTCTGAAAATCAGACCAGAAGTGCCTACCTCGAGACCGTGCTGAGAAACGGCACAAGCCGACTCTTGTGAGCAAGTCTCCTGGCACAGACAACATTTTGACTATGTAAAACAGCAGACAAATCATTGTGTTTTGCCTGTAAAATGAGGGTGTTCAGAATATTCATCTGTTCACAGGCTCAGATCAAATTCTGTACTGGAGTGCCCAAGCCATACATGACCTTTGCCATCTCACTGCAAAGCGATGCAGTGACAGGCAAGGCTGCATTCACTGTGTCTTCAATACAAACGTATTTTTCCAAGAGGAAAACAAATTCTAACTAGTACTGGTTACCTAGATAAAAAACAAAACCGCCTACAACTCCTTTTCTTCCTTTTTTCTAACCGATTTATCTATCTCATGTCAAGAATGATCCTGAAGAAAATTCCTGGCGTATTTTGCGTCAAAAAACTGAGTAATAATCATGACTTTGGAAAGTGCTTACTAGACTATTCTGTGCATTTGAATATTTTCTTTTTCCCTTTAGTTCAATCTTCTATGGGAGTAAATCATACCCTTTAATTAAACATTCTTGAGTATTTGGATTTTATCTCACAGATACACCGCACCCTGCTTGTAAAAATTCCAAAGTGCTTGACTTCTTCCAAAGATGAGTTATTAATTAGAATACCTATAGACCCTGTATTTATAATCTGGTGCCATCCCTCCCTGGGGATCCCAAACTTTTATCTGCCAGATTACTTACCTGCAGCTGAAACAGAGCCATGGCTGGCTGGAATGTAATCCCCCTCCCCATCTTGTGCAACTCCTCACCACCACTTTTAAAATGAAGAGTGGGAGACAGGTCCAAATGGAAGATGTTTTTAAGACATTCTGGAATTAGGTTCACCTTGCTTAAAGCATGGGGACTTTCCTACAGTCCCCACTCACTCTATCTTGCTCCAGTCGTGAACTCCTGCGAAGGCGGAGGTGCCAGCAGGATGCTAACAGGTGTTTATTTTTGTCAAAATTAGGTTGACGGTTGGAAAGATGATCTTTAAGGTCCCTTCCAAGCTAGAAGATTTTGTGATTCTGTGATTTCCCTCCCCAAAGTGGTCCCAGGTTTCACCCTCCCTTGGCACAGCGTGCAGCTTTTGTAATGCCCGACGCCAGCTGGGGCACCGGCCCCGTTCTGACTCATGAGCGGGGAGTACCCTGGTCTGGAATCACCGAAGGCAACAACAACTCCCAAAATACTTCCCCAAGCCAAGGGGTAAAAGCCGGTGCCAGCCGTGAGCTCAGCAGCACCGCTCCCCGCCACCGCTACCTTGCCAACCTTCTGCAGCTTTTTTAGCTCGGTAGGTGCGCCGGCTCACCCCGCTCTCCAAAGGTTTAGCAATCGAGAACAGCAATAGCTTGGGGCAGCCAAACACCCAAACAGGCAAAGGCGAGAGGTGGGAGAGAGGAATACTGCATTACAGAGCTCATTAGCCCTCACGGGCAATGTGAAGTGCTCAAAACCATGTTGTTTTTCACAGAATCACAGAATCTTCTAGATTGGAAGGGACCTTAAAGATCATCTCGTCCAACCGTCAACCTAACTGACAAAAATAGACACCCACACAACAAACAAAAAGCAACACCATCACTAAACCATACCTCCCAGCACTACATCAACCTGTCTTTTGAACACCTCCAGGGATGGTGCCTCAACCACCTCCCTGGGCAGCCCATTCCAATGGCTGATAACCCTTTTGGTGAAAAAATTTTTCATAATATCCAGCCTGAACCTCCCCTGGCGCAACTTGAGGCCCTTTCTTCTCGTCCTGTTGCCTTTGACTTGGGAGAAGAGACCGACCCCCACCTCTCTACACCCTCCTTTCAGGGAGTTGTAGAGAGCAATAAGGTCTCCCCTCAGCCTCCTCCTCTCCAGGCTGAATAACCCCAGCTCCCTCAGCCTCTCCTCATAAGACTTGTGCTCCAGACCCCTCATCATCTTTGTTGCCCTTCTCTGGACCCGCTCCAGCACCTCAATGTCTTTTTTATGGTAGGGAGCCCAAAATTGGACACAGTACTCGAGGTGAGGCCTCACCAGTGCCGAGTACAGGGGGACAATCACCTCTCGGGCCCTACTCGCCACGCTGTTCCTGATACAGACCAGGATGCTGTTGGCCTTCTTGGCCACCTGGGCACACTGCTGGCTCATGCTGAGCCGACAGTTGACCAACACCCCCAGGTCCTTTTCTGCCCGGCAGCTCTCCGGCCACTCTGCCCCCAGAGAGTGAGAGAAAGGGAGAGTGCAGCCATCCCACAGAAGGAAATCCAGAGGAAATCCTGCTGGCATGAAGTACAGCTGGGAGGCAGCCCGCAGGGTGATGGAGACAGCCCCACACAGATGATGGAGAGATGATAAGGAGTGAGGGGCGCCTTCCTGGACCAGGTAGGCATCAGCCTGCACCCTCCAGGCATGGCCCTCTGGAGGGTCAGCATAAACCCTCACGGCAGCCTGCCACACTCAGCACTGCCTGCTCTTTCCCGGGCTCAGGTATGGGAGAGAACAACAATCTCATACACCAGTGGGCATCGAACATGCTGCCAAGTCCCAGCACAAAGCCCTCCAGCTTTACATGCAGCCCTCTCCAGCTCCAGAGAGAACCCACCAACCTGGAGGAGCTACTAAAGCCAAGGAAAAAAAGAAATAAAATATCAGTCTCCAACCCTGGACTTGATGACACACCCATGAGAGACTCCTGCCCTCCTAACACCATGTCCTGCACGCTTGCCTCAGAAACCTTCCATTCCTGGACCCTTCCACCAGAAGAGATGGAGCAGCAGCAGGGCAGCTAATTTGCCTGGAAAAAACCAAAAAGATAAACACACTCCAGCTGCAAAGAAAGGAACCTCCTGGCAATTTTGCTGGGGAACTCTGCCATGAGCAGAGGATGGTTTTTGGAGTTACTTCTCCTCTGCCTTAGCATGCCCTACAGATAAGTGTGAGAAAATCTCCTGGCTTGGGAAGCAGGTTGCCAGCGAGAGGGGTTTGAAATGGAGAAGGGAGGAAAAGACCTCATCTGCATTCTCCTCTTGTTGAAGGTAAAGGGGAAGAGCTTTAACAAAAGCAGATTTTAAGCAAGCTCCCCCAAAGCAGCAACACAAGAAAGACCGGACTGCCCGCATGGGGCAAAAAAAGTAGTGCAAAAGGGTAGTGTGAAAGGTTAGAGCTGGTTTATGGTGGGTTTCACTGAGTCAACACGGCTGAAAACACTGGGAAAAAGTAGAGGGCAAAGCTTGATTCAGAATCTCACACCTGAAGACACTCAGATACTGTCTGAGCTTACACCTGGGTGTGAACTTCAAAGCCTGGGCTCCTTTCTGTGTAACACAGTGGACTGAATCAAACCTGACCCAAACACCTGCAACATCCAGAAATACGTTGATTCAGAGATGCATTTTACAGCTTTTGTCAGAAGTTACTCCCTAGGTTTCTTCCTCCTCCTTTCATTTATTTGTAAGTCCATTTTTTTTTTAAAGTACTTATTTATTTATAAGCACTTACTATTTCTCTTCTAAAAAGTATTTATAAGTACTTTGTTTTTTGGAAGCACTTCTCATCCATCCATCCATCCCTGGTCTGAGGCAGAAGCTTTTAAGTATTTCCTCAAACAGATAGCTTCTCCATGCTGACACTGCCATCCCGGCCAGAGTTTTCTCATTCCCTCTTTACGTTTCTGTTCTTTTTGGAGAGAAGGATGTTCAGTTTGGAATAAAAGGACTGAAAAACATACATTAATCTTTATTAGACCGGTAGAGCCAACTGACGGGGCTAGGACTGGCTGCTTCCTCCCTTCTCCCTCCCTGCCCTTCCGCAGTTTTCTCTCCCCTCCTCTTCCCTGACACTTGTTTGTGTTTGGAAGCCGCACGCTCGTTCCCAACAGACCGGGACAGGGGATGAGAGGGGAAATGTCTGGACGCATTTAGTCCAATTAAATGTTGGCATCACATTCAGTCTTTCCAAAAAAGCACGTAGGAAACTTTAAACGCCGGGGCTGGCCGCCGCTGAACCCATGCCTCCCCATTTACATCTCCTTGCACCCAGCCGCAGAGTAGGTATTAATTGTCATCAAAAGCCTGCCCGCTGCAAACCCCTCTTTAATATCATTCACAAGGGCTCTGCTTAAAACTCTTCCTCTTTCAGCAGATTGTGGCCGTAATCCCCGTGTCACTGATGAGTTTTGGCAGAGTCAGCCGCGTCGGCTGCCGACAGCTCCCCTCCGCTTTCATTCCCCAGCCGCACACCAGCTCTGTCACAGCATCCCCCACTTTGCCCCTTCGAACGGTGTGGGTTTTAATGGTAAACAAACCAAAAAAAAAAAAAAAAAGCCCACAAGCCCCGCACATGCGGCCTATACATCATCCCGGGCCATCCGGTCGGCCGACGAGCTGCTGCTCCTACAGGAAGACCTGTGGGATGAACCCAAGCAGCATCAGAGCATCCCTCCCGCCCGCAGGACCCTGCCCTGGTACCCGTGGGTCCCCCCACCTCAGGGCTGTGATAACACCCAGGCTCTGCTGCACAGGGAGGGGGTCACAAGCCCAGGAGAAGGCACCCAAAGCTTAACTGCTGGCTGAGAAAGAAGAGGCTGAGGAGGGACAGGCAAGAGTTGGCTCTCTCCCGCTACTTTTTCCTTTTTTGTTGTTGTTTTTTTTTTGTTTTAAACAACAACAAAAAAAATCTTGTTCTTCCCACTCCTGAGAAAAAGCCCTTTAAACATGAATGAGGCTAGTCATATAAATGAATTAAGGGTCAGTTTACAGCGTTATTAAATTAAATGCTTTATATACAGTAACTGAAGAGTTTGGTAGAATTCATGAAACTAGATTCAGACCTCAGATGCTTTCCAGAGCGGCTGGAAGGGTTTAAGGAACTTAAACAGAAGAAACTCAACAAGTCTCGCTTTGCTCAGCGTTCACTCCAGCATCCAAACCAGCGACATACTTCCCCATTACTGCTGCAGCTCTGCCCTCCGACATGTGTTTACAGCTCTGATTAATCCAACCACAAGTCAAGGACTAAGTGTACCGAGGCACGTCCCCAGCTGATTCCAGTATAAACTGCATGTCTGGAATCTGACTGCACGGAGAGGGCCACGGTCACCGCTCGCCAGCTGAACGCTCGCTAAGTCGCACACGGGCAGAATCACAGAATGATATGGGGTTGGAAGGAACCTCTGGAGATCATCTCGTCCAACCTCCCTGCCAAAGCAGGTCCACCCAGAGTAGGCTGCACAGGAACATGCCCAGGCGGGTTTTGAATGTCTCCAGAGAAGGAGACTCTACCACCTCTTCCAGGGCTCTGCCACCCTCAAAGTGAAGAAGTTCCTCCTCATGTTTAGATGGAACTTCTTATATTCAAGTTTGTGCCCGTTACCTCTTGTCCTGTCACTGGGCACCACTGAAAAAAGACTGGCCCCATCCTCCTGACTCCCACCCTTTAAGTATTTATGGGTGTTGATCAGATCTCCTCCTCAGTCTTCTCCAGACTAAAAAGACCCAAGTCCCTCAGCCTTTCCTTGTAAGAGAGATGCTCCAGGCCCCTCATCATCTTTGTAGCCCTCTGCTGTACCCTCTCCAGCAGTTCCCTGTCCTTCTTGAACCAGGGAGCCCAGAACTGGACACAGTGCTCCAGATGGGACCTCACCAGGGCAGAGTAGAGGGGGAGGATGACCTCCCTCCACCTCCTGGTCACACTCTTCCTCATGCACCCTGGAATGCCATTGGCCTTCTTGGCACAGAGCACCAGCAATCTGCTGCTCAGAGCAAGTGGATGCTCTTGCCTTGTTTTTAATACAGGCTTGGTCCATCCAGTTTAAAACACGCTCTAAGGCGCGCTCACACACAGTACCATTGGAGGACAAGAAAAATCTCTTGTCACTTTTCAGTTTTGGGGGCTCACCACGGAGCGCCGAGACTAAACAACCCATGCCGCCCGTCACACGTTGAGGTACCTGCACGATAGGGTGGCCCCCTGCAGATGCCTTCACAGCCCCTCGACTGCCTTCTGTCTCGTAATGAGCTCGGTGGTGGGATTTCGGCTGCACCTCGATACGCAGTTCGTAAGGTCCTGAGTGAGATGGCAGCTGCCAGTCCAGGGCGGGCAGGGATGGGCTATAATGGAAAGGAAAACGTATTAAAAATTAACATTGAGTACACTATTGCAAGCCACAAGCATCCAGCACTATTACTTTAGAGACCGTGTTTCGCAGTTCATCCTTCACCATCTTTACATTTAAAATTTCATCAATATGGATAATGCCACGACATTAAGTAATTTAGAAGGTAATGGTTATTTTATGAAGATTTATGGGTCGAGCATGTCTGGTGGCCCAGATGCTATCCGATTTGTAAACAAAATGGAAAAACGTTGAGAGACAGCTTACAAATATCTGAATATATTGATTCTCGAACCAAAAAAACCGAGAAAGCCAGTCAGAAAGAGGCAGAGGAATTTAAGGAAGAGGATTTCTGCTGTGAAAGCGAATGCCAAACCAGCTCTGGAGGAGTTCTGCGTTTAATGAATCTAATGGATTTCAACAAATCTCCTCAGTTTGCAGGGGGTGGAAAGACGGAAAAAAAAAAAAGAGTAATTTCCCAGATTCCTTCCCAACACAAAACATGTCAGAGAGTCTCAAAGCCACTTTCTTTCTGGTTTGTGCACTGCCAGGGAGCAAGCTCTGAAGTCAGAACTTGCTCACAAACCCAACTAACGATGACGCATAAGCCAGAAGAAAATCCAGCTCGCTCTTCCGGCCCTGTATTGACTCTGCAATTAACTAAAATATTAAGGACTCATTACTGACACACAAGCAAGCAGGCCCGACGACATGCGACGGTGGGGAAGCGTCACTCTCAGAAACCCACTTCCAGTGTGTAAAAACCACACTTGAAAATAGTCGGGAGGGGTCGGCTGTGAGAAATGCCAAGTTGATGCTTTGGGGTTGGAAAAAAAAAAAAAAAAAAAAGAGAAAGAGAAACAAACAAGCTCTGGCTAGGCCTGAGAAGAAGTTATTGATCTTCAAATTGAAGCAAAAAGCTTCATGATGAAAACCACTAACTTGACACCTAGCGTATATTCTATATTCGGTGAATTCTCCTCACCAGGTGTCCTTCAAAAGGCTTTACAGGTAACTAAATGGCACAACCACAACATACCACCCTGTCCTCTTACATCCAACTTTATTATTTCTCCCACCAGCCAGGGGAAGACCACCAGCAAGTGGAAAAAACCACAGTCCTTGACCCTTTGTTGTGGCCATGGTGCGGGGCTACCTGCCAGGGCGAGGGGGCTTGTCCCACCACAGGGTGAGGAGGAGGAAGCTGAATGGCTAATTAGCTCTCGCCCCGTTTAGGCGGAGGCTGGCCACTGGGGATTTACTGGTCCCCCTCCTCGCTGCTACAGCCCCGGTGCAAGGACAGTCTGAGCAGTGTGAATCACAGCCGGAATGGGCTGGCTGGGAGGGACAGGAGGCAAAAACTGGGAGAAAAAGGAGGCAAAACAGCTTCCGTACTGGATGCACGTATTACAAGCACATGGTTCAACTGGAGACCCAATGCTCTATTCTACCATCCCTGTGATCGCTTTCGGCTCCTCTGGCATTACATCCTTCACACCCCACAAAGCATCCCTGCTGTCTCCCACTGCAGAGACTATAACCACTCACACTGTGGTGTGTTTTTTTTTTTCCTTTAGCCTTCTTTTCTTTCTTTTTTGAGTGCTTATCCAGGTATTTATCACCAGCATATTGAACTCCTATCTGCTGGTAGACACGTGCATATACACCGATGGGACTTCAGGTGGTGCTAAGTTTCTCCACATTATCTTTCTTCGCTGTTTATACATCCACCACTTTAAACCGTGTGATTTGAAGCAGGTGGTGCTAAGTTTCTCCACATTATCTTTCTTCGCTGTTTATACATTCACCACTTTAAACTGTGTGATTTGAAGGCCTACAGAAGCCCATCACATGCATCACAGGGCTCAGCTGGAGCCACCAAGTCCCAGCCCTGGCTGAGGAGCAGGAGCAGGAACCTACAGAAGCCCACTACATGCATCACAGGGTTCAGCTGGAGCCACCAAGTCCCAGCCCTGGGCGAGGAGCAGGAGCAGGAGCCTACAGAAGCCCACTACATGCATCCCAGGGCTCAGCTGGAGCCACCAAGTCCCAGCCCTGGGTGAGGAGCATGAGCCTACAGAAGCCCACTACATGCATCACGGGGCTCAGCTGGAGCCACCAAGTCCCAGCTCTGGCTGAGGAGCAGGAGCCTACAGAAGCCCACTACATGCATCCCAGGGCTCAGCTGGAGCCACCAAGTCCCAGCCCTGGGTGAGGAGCATGAGCCTACAGAAGCCCACTACATGCATCACGGGGCTCAGCTGGAGCCACCAAGTCCCAGCTCTGGCTGAGGAGCAGGAGCCTACAGAAGCCCACTACATGCATCACGGGGCTCAGCTGGAGCCACCAAGTCCCAGCCCTGGCTGAGGAGCAGGACCACCCTCGCTCCCTTGGGCACCCCCTGCTCCCCACAGCACCGCTCGCCAGCAAATCACAGGCACCAAACTTCCAGCCACCCTCCTCTCTGGCCCTCAGGATGTGGACCATCCCCAAAAATAACAGAGGGGTAGAGAAGAAAGTAGCCATACAGCTCCCGGCGCGGCCCAAATGGGAGCTCATCCAAAAGAGAGGAGATGCCTCTCTGAGGGCTCCCAGCTCCCACGAACATCTGGATCCAGCAGGAGCCAGAGGGGCACTCTCTGCAGAGGCAAGATCCTGCCAGAGACAAATCCTGAATTTGGCTACTGTCTCCCCCCGACAAGCACGGGAGCCTCAGCCTTGGCTGGAGGCCTGACGCCACATCTTCTGAGCTCCTGTGCAAGACTTTCTCCCCAAAATGGCCAGGGCCCACCTTGGAGGGCAAAGAACTCCTCTTCTGCTACCAGACACCCATCATATAAAGAGCTGGCAAAAAATTACAAGCAACTGGCTATTATATAGAGTCACTATTCTTTGCCTAGCACGTTAGCTACACGTACTTTGACTCTGTAAAAGTCCCCCCCCCCCCAAAAAAAAAAATTCTGGATAAACCATATTTGACTAATGATAAATGACAAAGAGCAGAGCAAAACAGCTGTCTCTCTCCTGGTGATGATCAGCACACATTTTTAAACAGATGTTTCTGGTTTTAAGTAAGTTCTCACTTGATGGATTTTTTTTTTTTTTTTTTTTTGAGGACACAACATCTACCAGATTAAAAACTTTAAACAATTAAAAAGGACAGTTCTGACTGGCAGCATGTAGCCCTCAAGTGAAGAGGGTTGTTTTCTTTTTTTTTAGGATACATGGAAATAAGCAATAGTTCCATAACTAATTACATCTATTTAAAAAAAAACAAACAACCCACAAAACCCCCTTTCAAATCACTGTCAGTACAATTAAGTTGTAAAATTAATGTTCTCAAATAAAGCCCGAAAATAAAAACACAGTTTGCTGTTAGCCTGCAATCTATCACTGAAATTCCAAAATACCACCTGCCCAATTATAAATTGACAATTAATGGCAGTTTTCCTGATAAAGGAAGCAGAGTGATGCATTTAACAGTGTCACGGGCTGGGGCTGTCAGAGCTATTTCCTATGTTGGGTTATCTTCATCATGCACTTAATTTCCTGCAGCTAAGCGTGGTTAAAGGGAAAAAAGTCACCAAGCAAATGGTGTGGTGGTAAAATCAAATCTGGTTGCTGCAAATAAGCCTTATCAATTTTAAAAGGCCCGAACTACCTCATCGAGCCGGCATCACGTGGAGAGAAGAGCCTCTCCACAGGGGTCAAGAAGAGAAAATAAAAGGTCTTCACGCAGCCTTCCTATCAAATATACATCACCCTATTTCCCTCAGATCGAATTTTCCACCGATTGAAAGCCTGTCCCAGTCCTTTCTCCACCCTAATAAATCTAAGGGCAGTCCTCCGAAATGCTCTAACGAGGGGTGGCTGTTTCAAAGAGGGTTCACAAAAAAAAAAAACCCTGGTGTTAGGCTGGAGAAAAACGCGCTCAATGTAACTCCGTCCCTACATAAATCAGATTACAAACCAGATGAATAGTGATTTATTTTGCATACACCAGATACACAATATGATTAAATCAAAAACAGATTATCCAGTCTGGCTGACTTCTGCCTTTAGCAGAAAGATTTATCAAGCTACAAATAAAAAAAAAAAAAAGAAAAAAAGAAAGAAAGATACTAAGCAGTACACTGGACTATAGACGGGGAGGAAACGAAGCCAAAAACTTCCACTAAACTTCACGAAGGTGTTTAAGCCCCATTTTCACATGAAAACGCTATGGGTTTGGGAATTGAATTAAATCACTGTTACACTTTCCAAGCTACTAGATGCCCAAGACCACTTGGGGAAAAAAAAGAGGAAAAAAAAAAAGAGATTTGCAGACAGTTTTGTCCCTTCCCTAGGCTGCTGTGCAGGAGGTGTCAGAACAACTGCTGGCCTCGCAGAGGGACTAAGAGCTCTTTTCCTTGGCCAAGCACCCCGGCACGGAGTCACCAGCCCCGGAGAGCTGCCTGGCTCTAACAGGGAAGCATAAAAAAAATATAAATCAAAAAAACCCACAAACTGGCGAAACCACAGGGCTGCCGAATCTTGCACCAAGGCTGCCAGCTTGCCCCTGCTCCAACTGTGCACCAAATGCAAATCTGGGTACAATTCATTATTTATCGCCTGCACCTCACATCCAAGCAGATGCCTCTTAAAAGATCCTTGAGTGCCTCTTGGAAGTGCAAGAAAACAACGACGATGCCTACACCTCCGCCAACTTGACTTGTGGCTGAAAAAAATATACCTGCTTTATATTTCGCCTATGAGTTAAGTGACATGGGTAGATTTTTCTCTCCTTTTTTTTTTTTTTTTTTAATTTCCTGTCTGACAACTGAGCAATCTGGCAGCGAGCTGTTAACATAGATGCTGCGTCCCACCCCAGACTTGGCTGCATTTTGCTGGCAAGCCCGGCAAGGAGCTCCTCCATGGAGTGGAGTGCATGCCGGGGGGGAGCTGGAACTCCTCAGGGATGAAGTCTGAAAACTCCAGTCATCATCATCATCCTCCCAGGTAACACCTAACACCACCTCCCGTCCTGAAACTCCACGTTCAGAGATGGATTTGGGTGGGAAATTGTGCGTTTGTCAGCTTTGAGAAAGTATTAAGAAGCTACTGGAATGGAGACAACAAGCAGCTGGCATGGCCTCTCCTCTCCCTCTGAATTTAGAATAACACAGTGCTAAAAGGAGCTGGTGAAGGAAGGCTGTTAATAAGATGCTCACGAAGGAAGGCCGTTAATGAGATGCTCGCAGGGGCGTTTGAATGAGCTGCGGACCAGTGGGGGGAAAGCGTGGGGAGGATTAAATCAAACAAGGAAACAAACAAACAAACGAAAAAATAAATATAAATCAGTTCCCTGAGACAAGCTTCCAAGCTGTCTTCAGCCTTATGGTATGTAATCAAAAGCTGCTGCTCCGTGGTGGCAAACAGAACTTGCTGAAGCATCTGAGAATCCCCATCCCGCACGAATACAGCAGGAAAGAGGAAAAAAAAAAGTTAAGAGGCACTGCAGGCTCTTACCTGTCAATTCCCTCCGCCCCTCAATTAACACTAATGAGCCCCAGGAGATGGTCATCGACACACAGCCCCAAAGTCACCACTTCACTGGGTCTTGCCCACACAGCCCTGCCTCTGCTTTGTCTAAGGAACTTCCTCTCGCTTGCCAAAAAGTCACCAGTGTGCCATCAACGCACAGGGCAGCAAATCTGGTGCTGCTGCACCAGTCACTATCTCATCTCGAGATAGCTGCTGCCCTTTTCCACCTTCAGAAAACCCCAATTTCTTGAGAAACTCAACTTCTCCCAAGTAAGGTTGCCCTCTATCTCATTATCTGGACCAAACCATCTATTCTTTTTTTAAAAAAAATTTTTTTTTTAAAAAAGAGCACATCAAGAGTATCTGAAAGGTCCACAAATCAAAAGAAAGAAGGAAAAAATATCCAACATTTTAAAATCATGATTTTTAAAGAAATCATATGGTTTGGGGCCTCAGTGAACGATGCTGATGAACTGTCACAACAGTAGAATCCAAAAAATCCACAAAAAAATAAACAAGCCCATTGATGCAGCTAAAGGCCAAGTGTGCTTTTCCAACTGGTAGACAGGTATCCAGCCACACATTCTTCTGGTGCAAGCTACAGCCTCCATACGTAAAACTACATGACCCCGTGTCTGTGAGGTCAAGAACACACAGGTATACTTTTGAGGCTGAAAAAGAGACTGCAGCTAAAGAAAAATGTGGCTTTCAACAGTTAAAAAAAAATAAACTGTACAAGAAAGTACAGTAGGGAGCTTTTATAAACCACCTGGAACTGGGCGTCTATTCCTGGAAGCTCCTTTTGGTGTGGTAGACCTCATACGCCCAACCAACA
>NW_015090830.1:25503923-25513785 GCF_001431845.1 Calidris pugnax | reverse complement strand
AAAAAACCCCACTACATTTAATGAAAACTCAAGGGTTAGAGGCCAGCACGCTTCTTGCATCAAACTGATGACACTGGAAATAACTACACTGCGTTAATTTTCAACGAGTAAGAAACTGTCTCTAGGAAATTTCAGGTTGCGCTTTGTCAAACGCAGAGGCTGCAGAGGAAGTAATAAAAAATGTCAGATACTCAGAAATCCGGCACTTTCACGAGGGCCTATACTAGTCAAACGCAGAGGCTGCAGAGGAAGTCATAAAAAATGCAAGATACTCAGAAATTCGGCATTTTCATGAGGGCCTATACTTTTTGTTGTCATATGGGATGAACTGGGAGATGCTAACGAGCGGGCAAACAATAAAAATGGGATTTCAGTTTTGGAAATAGTCACTGATGCTGCCTCCATCCCCGAGGGCAGAAGCCCAGAGCTGTACTTCCATTTTGGCTTTGATTGACATTTTTTGCCCATGAGAGGTTCTCTGTTACACAGCTCTGAGGGCTGGTGGAGAAACGCCCCAGAAAGGAACCCAACGGAGGCAGCAAAGGCTGGAGAAACACCGAGCATCACCTGCTCACACAGTAACTGCCCGGGAGAGAGCTCCTTTTTAAACTATTTGCTACGTTAACTACAAAAGAGGAACCACAGAAACTCCTTACATTTGACTGAGACAGTTCAATGCATAAATACTGGAAGAAAAAAAAAAGAAAAATACCTTGGAGCTAAAAACTAAAGCAGAATTTCACTAAGACCATCTCTTCACTCCCCATGTAATGATTTACTCTAATTTTTGAGGCAGATTGCTACATTTAGGCAACTCTTTTTGGTCGGGAAACGGCACGATTCCCGTCGCCGCCGCAGGGTTTGTTCCGCAGCTTCCCCTGAAAAAAACCTCTGCCTGCTCTCTAAGTATTTCCTACCCAAAAAGATTCGGCACGAGGCACCAAAGCCCTCGGGGAGGGGGGGTGTGTGTGTGAGCCCAAACCTGTGCCCAAAAGCCCCCAGCCCTCGTAAGCCCCCAAGAGAAGCAGAGGGCATGGAAAGACTGTCTCTCTGTTAAGGCAGGCATTATTATACTTTTATTATATACTCTTATTATTCCCTTGCTCTGGGACTTGAAAAGCCTGATTGAAAAGCCTAAAGGGGACTGAGCTCTAATTACCACAAATGAAAAACACCATCAATTTTAAAAACAATACCCAAAAAGCAGTTTCCCATTTAGACCCGTGCCGGCTATAAAATCCCAGGAAAAAAGAGAGCACCCCTCTGCCTGATCCTGCTCCCTCCCACCCCCAGAGAGATGGGAACGCCAAGAGGGGAAGAGAAAAGCATCAGTGATTTTCCAGGGCACGCTGGCTTTTGGTGACAACCACACCACACGTCGGGGGGAGAGCCAGAGGAGGTAATCAGATCTAGTTATCTCCAAATCATTACGAGAGCGGGTAGATTTTTTTTGGAGCCCGAGTTGTTTGTTGGAACCCACCCCTGCAGCCCTCGCGTTTGAAATAGAACAGATGTGTAAAATAACAGGAAAAAAAAAAAATAAAAAAAAAAATCCAGCTCTGTTGTGACAAATTCTTAACCAATTTTTTTGGAAAGATTTAAAATAACATAGTTTCTGTTGCGTAGGCTGGGATCCTGTTGACGTCCGTGCTCAGTTGCCCGGCGCTTCCATATACATAAAACGAGAGGTATTTTTGGTGGAAGGAAGCACGGTCAGTCTATCTGATGGGTAAAATAACTTAAAAATCACATTTCGACAGTAACTTCCAACTGCCCTGGAGCACGAGTTAATGAGATCACATGGAAACATATTGCGAACCAGGAAACATATTTTATACAAGACCAAAACAGTGGAAAAAAAAAAAAAAAGAAAAAAATGTTAAATACACAATGTTGCTGGGGGGGGTGGTGTCTCCGTTTTGTACACTTCACCTTCCTTGTTTGTGTTAGCCCACAAGCACGCTGGGTGCCTCCTGATGAAGTACCTATGGGGCACTTGCTGCCACCAAGAGATAAAGAGATAAAAGCCTGTTTGGCCAAACTGTCCTATTATTGCACCTCGAAGTCTTCGGTGAAAAGCAGCCCACCACCCCCCGACACCAAAGCCTACGACCAGCCCCTCTGATGAACACCAGCTGCTTGGCACTTCGGTGGGAGAACATGGGGAGAGACTGGGACTGGTCTTTTTTCAGTGGTGCCCAGTGACAGGACAAGAGGAACAACAAACTTGAATATAAGAGGCTCCATCTAAACATGAGGAGGAACTTCTTCACTTTGAGAGTGGCAGAGCCCTGGAACAGGCTGCCCAGAGAGGTGGTGGAGTCTCCTTCTCTGGAGACATTCCAAATCCACCTGGACACATTCCTGTCCAACCTGCTCTGGGTGGACCTGCTTTGGCAGGGGGTTGGACGAGATGATCTCCAGAGGTCCCTTCCAACCCCATGTGATCCTGTGATTCTGTAACTTCCAAACTTTTAAACATAAAAGGCTTGCTTTTTTTTTTTTTTAAACACACAGGAAGGCTCTAAAGGATTTGCCTGGTGTTAAAAGACTGACTTGGCCAGATCCAAAGGGGCTGCTGCCTCTCCCAGTGCTGGACGGAGTCCTGCACAGAGCTTGGGCAACACAGAGAGGAGAAGGAAGAGGAGGAAGGTGAAGTGAAGATGAGGAAGGGAACCACAGCACTACATGCTCTTAACACAAAGGGCCATGGATGGCTCTGTCTCAGTTTTGGGAGACATCACGTGGTAGAGAGGTGCTGGCTGGAGAAAAGTGAGATTGACAAGGCTGAGAGCCAGGGAAGTATCACTAATTAAAGCATTTCAGCTACATGCCCCACTATCTTCATTTTGAGGAAGACACCTTTGCTACCAAAAGCAAGAAGCCAGAAGTGCTTGGGGAGGAAGAGGATGGGGGTGGCCATCACAACCAGGGACTGGAATCAGCCTGCAAAAATTTTTCAGAAAGCCCAGCTCTTTTCCTGCACCACGTGCCACCGCACACACAGCCTTTAGAAGACACCAAAATAAAGACCATAACTGAGACTGAAAGAGAAAGCAATGGATGTAACTCAAATTCTGGCTGTTCTGTGGTGCTTCCCACCTGGAGTCGTCTTGCGATAAATAAATGTGACTAGTATATCATCATCTGACAAATAAGTTTTTCTTCTTTAAGCCTAAAAAATGGTGGGGAAGGGTGTGAGGGGGGGAGAAAATCACTGTCCCACGCAGACAGGAAAAGAAGATTGGTAAGAGGCTTTCAGGGGAAGCGAAGTAAAAGCTGAAATAATGCACAAAAGAACCACATTCCTATTCTCTTTCTATTCACTGCCTATAAAGCGTAAATGTAAAAGGCCTTGTAACAGCCACAATAATGGGGAGATCTCTTAGTCCTGCAACAAAAACATATTAAGACACGAACGATTTAAGTAAAGCCACAGGTTTGATGGTACCAAATTGTCCTGCTGCCTGACGAGCTTCTGAATACCCTATTTCCAGACTTCCCAAGCTGCAGCTCGTCCCCTGGGAAGCGCATAACCAGCCTCAACCCACGCGTGGACGACTCCTAGGACAGGCATTTTAACCCTTCAAGGTTTTACTCATGGTCACACCACACCATATCAGTGTCACAAGGAACAGCTAAAATGGAATGAATGGATGGAGGGATGCGGTGGGAAGCAGAGATGGGAAAGGGAAGGAAGGAAGGAAGGAAAAAAAAAAGCATGCGATAAAGATTATTAACAGGATTTCCCTCTAAGTCGGCGTCCCTTACCTCATGTAGGATGTCGGAGACAGAGACTTTGGTTTGGCCCACTGATAGGGATGCTGTGGCACGGACAGATACTGCTCGCAGAAGTTCCCTTTCCTGATGTGCTGGAAGCCGGAGAAGTCTTCTGGCGAGAGATCGGCAGTCGGCGATATGGTCCCGTGGTCCTCACCAGCCGGCTCGGTTTTGAGGGTCATGGACGGCGTGTGGTCAATGGCCGTCTTCCTCGACTTGATGGGGATCCCATCGTTCATATCCAGCGTGCTGTCGGTGGTGAGGGCGTTGATGGCAGCGACGATGGCCGAGCTGGTGTACTGGTTGGTGTTCCCCAGCCAGGTCTCATCCGTGACGCTCACCCGGGGCGAGTTTTGTGGGGAAGGGGTGGGGGAATGGTGTGGGGAGTAGGAGGTCTGCCGGCCGTTGAGGCTGTACTTTCTCTTGTTGCAGGGGGATGGAGGCCTGGAGTTGCGAGCCCCCAGCCAGTTCTCCTCCGTGATGCTCGTCCTGGGAGAGGTGGACGGAGAGTGCCTCGGGGAGTTGAGCAAAGTGCAGGCCACCATGCTGCGCTGGTAGCCTTCCTCGGTGTCGGTGGTCTTCGGCGAGACGCACGGGGACTGCCAGGGAGAGGTCTGGGGTGAAGTGTACGGATAGGAGTAGTTGGACTCGTAGGAAGACGCTTCGGAGTTGCAGCTTCTGGAAGACAAGCTACTCGCCGGGCTCAGGCAGGACGGGTCTCTGTACGCCTCGATGTTGGGTAAGTTCAAAGTGGCAGTGGAAGGCGACCGCTTGGTGTTCGGGATGGCCTCCTCAACCTCGTCGTGGAAAAACTGGTTGTTGTTATGATGGAGTCCCATGTAAGAAGTGATCTCAATTCTAGGGCTCTCCAGCGCTGGGGCTCCATTAGGTCTAATGTTTGGAGGCAGGTAATACTCGGAGGCCCCACCGTCGATGTGTCCTCCGTATCCAGCAGGATGGTTTGTTGATGGGACAACGGAAATGACGGGATTTGATGTCTGAAGGCCATGACATGGAGTTGACAATGAGGAATGTGCCACATTGAGAGGCAAGCCAGCATTTACGTTGGAAGATGCGTAATTATAGTGTTCTGGAAAACAAACAAACAAACACAAAAAAAAAGAATGACATGAAGTGCTGCACAAATATACTGACTTGGTAACATACCGAGCTGGAGTGGAGGGGCACGGCACAACACACAAAAAGCAAGTTCTCCTTAGCAGCTGAGCCCACCAGCGTGCTAAGCGAGGGGAGAAGCTGCAGACCAGCATCCTTGAAGGTGCTACCAACTGAGCAGCACCAGACAAGTTATCTCGTGAGGGGGATACACATGGATGGAGCTTGCTCCGAGGATGCTCTTCTTATGCAACCCTTCGGAGCAAAAAAATGAGTCTCCCAACGACGGTGCTTCAGCATTCAGAGGCTGCAGGCGCTTTTACGTAAGTCAGCCCCATCCCCTCCTTGGAAAAGTTGGAATAGACAAAAAAAAAAGGAGGCAGACTAAAGCGGAGAACGCCATCAACTGCATTCTGTTAAAAAAATGATACACAACCGAAATTTCCATTACAGCAAGTTTCCAACTGGTTCCAGTTAACTAGGATTTTGGAACGCCACGGATCTATTGACCTGCTCTGGCTTCTGGGACCACTTATCCTCCGGCCCAACTGGCAGAGGCCAGGTGAAGGATAAACACGGATGTCTCGCTGCCCCGCGACAGCTGAAATTCCGCCGAAACGGCTGGTTATGGCACACACCATGGCCTGCAGCGCACCCCGGGGCCAACCGCCCCACCACTTAACATCTCCGGGCCTGCATAAAAGCAAGAGTAGAGCTAAACAGCCAGCGTGAAAAACCTGGAAGGTGACAGACCACCCCACAGACTCACACCCATGGGGTCCCTGAACCCAGCGCGGGGGAACCACTTGGTGTGCCTCCATCTACGGGGAGCCAGCACCCCAAAACCAGCCTGCAGGAGGCCACCCCTGCCTCACCCCACTTTGAGCTTGGGCACTGCTGTTCTACAGGCTCCTCTCAGCCCCAAGCTGGAGAACATCAGCCTTCCCTGAGCTTTCTTACGGCAGCGGCGCTTTCCCCCAGGACAGATGGAAACCCTGCCATCTCCCCTGGCCACAGCTGGTCCATGTGGGGAGCTCATCCCCTTCCTCCCCCAGGAGGAACATAACACCCACCCTCTTCCTATAGAAAAGGAGGCTGAGGGGAGACCTTCTCGCTCTCTCCAACTCCCTGAAAGGAGGGTGTGGAGAAGCAGGGGTTGGTCTCTTCTCCCAAGTCACAGGTGATGGGACAAGAGGAAAAAGCCTCAAGTTGTACCAGGGGAGGTTCAGACTGGACATCAGGAAAAATGTTTACACTGAAAGGGTTATCAAGCCTTGGAATGGGCTGCCCAGGGAAGGGGTTGAGGCGCCATCCCTGGAGGTGTTCAAAAGACGGGTTGACACGGTGCTGGGAGACATGGTTTAGTGATGGTTTTTTTGTCAGAGTTAGGTTGATGGGTGGACTAGAGGATCTTGAAGGTCCCTTCCAACCTAGACAGTTCTATGATTCTATGATTCACCCTTCATCCCTGCCCACCTTCCCTAAGGAGATACAGAAAAGCCTTTGCTAATTACTGCAGCTGTTATTCCCAACAGGACCCGCTCCCCTGGGAGCGCTGCAGATGCAAACGAGTCATGTGTCCCCCCCCTCCAGCTCCCCAAAGCAGGTGGCACCAAGGCAGCAGCTATTCTCTTTCTTATCAGCTCTCTTATCTCTCTTATCAGCCTAGCCCTCTCTGGTGTCATCCTCCTCCTCTGGTGATGCCCTGCTCACCTTTCCCTGCTGGCATCGGCTCCCAGGAAAAACGAACGCGACCTCCTCACAGCGCGGCAGCCACTCTGTGCTGTTCCAGCAGATGCATGTCACCTCGGGTAATGGGCAGGAAGGGTGAGGAACACCTCAACACACCACCTTCTGAACTCGCTCTCCAGTCCGCCCCCAGAGACCGGCCATGCACTGGGGAAGGGCCATTAAATGACACCGGAGCGCGGCCAAAACCAACCAGATTATTCCAAACAACAAGGCAGGTGAGAACTTCTGGAGACAGAGATGCTACTCTGACAAAGGATAACCTGGGTTAACCCTAGGATAACCCATCTTGGGGGGATCAGAGCCCCCTCCTCCCAAAATGAGTCCCCCTTTTTGCTGCCCCACGGCCTCACCGCTCAGCGCCACCGCCGCCACCACCACCAACTTCCCTCTCACTCTTCATGGGGAACAAAACCATACCCAAAGTGGTACAGCAGCAGTCAGACCTTCTCCATGTCAGAAATGAGCTCAGAGACAGGGTCTAAGCAGCGCCCTGAAGGCAACGTCAACCAACCCCATCACTGCTTCCTCCAGCTCCAGAGGAACGTGATGTCCCTGGCACCACACTCTTCTTCTACGTATGTCCCACGGGCCCTTCCACAGCCTCCAGGCCCAGGGTGCTGGTGGCTTGGTGCTGGTGACACATCACAGCTGGGTGCCACCTCCAGCTGGTCCCCACCACGCAGCCAGACACCCTTGGCAGGGGACCAGGGTGGGCTTTGCAGATGAGGTGCAACAGCAGCATCTGCTGCCCGCAGAACCAGTGCCTTGAGATCTTCTGCTAAAAGTAAATAGGTAAACCAAAAAAAAACCAAAAAACCAAACCAAAATAGCAGGGATAATTATTACTGCTGTGAACAGTACCACAGACCCGGCAGTCCTCTTAAAATCTAACGCACGACTCGGGTGAAATTTGAAAGCTGAAGTCTGCTGGAGATCCACAGCCCAGGCCGAACGGGCAAGATAAAGGCTCAGACCAGCCTTTGGAACCCAGCTTTAAAAAAAAAAAATAAATAAAATTTAAAAGACAGACTTAAGCGGTCCCAGCGGGAAGCTCCCCTAACGCGCATGGCAAGGAATAGCCTCTTTTAGGCTGGTGTGCGTATTTTTAACATCAACTTTTAAAGGGCCAAGAAAAATAATGTGTCACACAGCTTCTCACACAATGGCATTCAAAACCAAAAGAAGAGAGACCCAAATACATTTAGAGACCTTAAATTTTCAGGCAGGATGGAGAAAATACGTCCACCAAACATAAAAGCCCCGCAGCCACAACTAAGAAGGGGACCCAACCCTTGGTTTCTGAGCCAAAAACTGCCAGTGACAATTTCAAAAAGCCCGTTCTTCTCCACCGACTTCCATATTTACAGAATTCATCAAATGCACACACAGAGACAGCATCCGGTGCGTGCTGACGCCTTCCTCACCAGGGTTAATTAAGACATGTAGAAATGAAACGCCAGCCTTGAGGGACGGGAGATAGAGGTGGCTACAGGGACCTGAAACCACATCACCCAATGCAGCTGTGCAGGGTATTTCGGCAGGGATGGCAGGCAGGCAGCACTTCAACACAGTCACTGTCACCAATGCCATCCATCCTGACCCCCAGGAGCAGCGTGCTTATGACCAAGCCACTTTCCACAGTGTATTTTAAATACCTTGAGCCAAACTATCCTTGTAGTGATAGGACAAGGGGTAACGGTTTTAAGCTGAAAAGAGGGGAGATTTAGGTTAGATACCAGAAAGAAATTCTTTGCTGTGAGGGTGGTGAGACACTGGCACTGGCTGCCCAGAGAAGCTGTGGCTGCCCCATCCCTGGAGGGGTTCAAGGCCAGGCTGGATGGGGCTTTGAGCGACCTGGTCTGGTGGGAGGTGTCCCTGCCCAGGGCAGGGGGTTGGAACTGGATGATCTTTAAGGTCCCTTCCAACTCCAACTATCCTATCCTATCCTATCCTATCCTAAAACCCCAGCATCAGATAGACCACCATGGGTCTGCAACAGTTCTGTTCCAACAGACTCACACCTAACATTAAGCATAACGAGAGCAAGAAATCAGACCCCTTGATTTGTGAGCACATCTCCACATACTGCATATCGCTTTGTGGCAACATAGAAAATTCAGATTGTTTTTGTTGGTTTTGTTTCTGTTTGTTTTTGGTTTTTTTCTAGTTAATTTCACAGACCAAAGGTTTTATTCCTTTCTGTCATTAACGGGCTGATCCTGCAAGGCACCAGGCACCATCAGCTTTTATTTACACTCTTTAAAGGGGAACACTGAACACCTGCAGCTCAGAGGGGCTTCACAGAAGGTGAGGGCTATTTTACATTTCTGAAGATGAAACCACCTCTAGGTCTGCGTTTAAATTCATGCTTTCAGAATCGCCTAATGGACTTAGGTACTTTTCTCACTAGGACTTGGGACACTTCATTTGCTTAGGCCCATTCATTTTCCAGGTGTCTAATAACGAGGAGGCTCATCTGAAAAGCTTGGTGTGAAACTCTTAAAACCATGGGCTTTTGGTTTTTTTTTTTTCTAAGAACTGAGAAGCTCCTCACAACTATCTGGACACCTGGCAACGTGTGGCAGAGATGGGCAATTGGGGAGCATCGGGGAGCCCTACGCCTCCACCTGCATCCCGGCAGGCTGCGAGATGCAAAAGCAGGTTTTGCATTTGCAAAGGCAAAAAAAACCCCCAAAAAACCAAAAAAATAAAACCAAAACTCAGATGAAGCCCAGGCAACAGGGGCAGCCTTAACTCTGAGGCTGCATTAAATCACCTACTCCTCCGAGAGCTTTTTCTGGTGACCCGACCGTGGCAATCAACCTCATACCAGGAAACGACAACTTTCTCTCTCTGTGTCAATTCCAGACTCCTTCGTCTCATTTCCACCTCGCTTATTGTTGAAAGTCATTTTTTAAAAAAAAAAAAAAAGAAAAAAAGAGCTGGACTCGACCGTGGCAATCAACCTCATACCAGGAAACGACAACTTTCTCTCTCTGTGTCAATTCCAGACTCCTTCGTCTCATTTCCACCTCGCTTATTGTTAAAAGTCATTTAAAAAAAAAAAATAAAAAGAAAAAAGAGCTGGACCGAGACACCGGAGTTGGGAACGGTGTGGCCCGGGATAAATTCAGGCCCGTTATTTTTATTTAGGGATGACCTTCAAGCTAAAACCCTAACGAGCTCCAGCCCACGGAGGACGGGGGGAGGCGGG
>NW_015090830.1:25502870-25503077 GCF_001431845.1 Calidris pugnax | reverse complement strand
GGACACCCCAAAGACCCCTGTCTCCCCGAGGGCGGGATGGGGGGGCAGCGGGACTTCACCTGCGCCCTCCCGGCCGGGGATACCGGGCTCCCGCCAAAGGGCGCTTTCCGCCCTCGGACGGGGGCGGAAAGGGGGGACTGCGGTGGGGCCGGCTGGGGATGGGGCAGCTCTGCCCCCCCAGCGGGTGTCGTTTCCCCCCCCCCCCCC
>NW_015090830.1:25502084-25502321 GCF_001431845.1 Calidris pugnax | reverse complement strand
CCGAGGGTCCCCACCGCGCCGCCTCCGCGAGCCAGGAGGCTTCGCTTTCATTTATTTATTATTTATTTCACTTAGTTGCAGCACCCACTAGTGCCAACTGCTATAAAAAGCGCCTCAGAACGGGACTCGGAACGTTACCGGCTGCCTCCGGGGGGGCCAGAAAGGTCCCGGGGCCGAGGCCACCACGCACCGAGGGGGGGTGTCGCTTGCAAAGGACCCCGGTGTCGGGGTGAGCCG
>NW_015090830.1:25496771-25501691 GCF_001431845.1 Calidris pugnax | reverse complement strand
CGGAGCCACCCCGGCGGGGCCGGGGTCTGCTTTGGGGCGGAGGCGAAGGAGCCGCCGGGGCTCCGCCGCGGGGCCGCTCCCCCGGTGCCCTGCTCGCCGCCACTTCCCCGAAGGGCCGGGGCCGAGCGAAAGGCCTCGGCAGCGGCGGAACCTCCACCGACGGCGGCTGCCGCCTTTCCCGGGGCCCGGATGCCGGAGCAGGCCAGGGGGCTGCCCGCCCCAACCTCTGCCCCGACGGCGGGGTTTGCCCAGGGCCTACCGGCGGGACAACCGCCTGGCCACGGCCCTCCCGGTTTGGTTCACCGGGGGGCTCACCCCCCCTGCCGCCCTGCCGTGCCGGGCTCTGCTCCCCATCTCAACCGGGGGGGAGGAAAGAAGGGGGGGTTCCCGAGGACCCACCGCTCTCGCTTCTTTGCCTCCCCCCCCACCCGGTCCCTGCGGGACAGGGGGATTGTCCCCAAACCGCTTAGGGACGGTTTGAAGGGCCAGCGCCCTAAATACGAGCGCTCTCAACTCAATATTTCGACTTGGCACCCTTCCCTCGGGGAAAGATGTGCTACGGAAAGCTAAAACTGTCCCGAGGACCCACCGCTCTCGCTCCTTTGCCTCCCCCCCCACCCGGTCCCTGCGGGACAGGGGGATTGTCCCCAAACCGCTTAGGGACGGTTTGAAGGGCCAGCGCCCTAAATACGAGCGCTCTCAACTCAATATTTCGACTTGGCACCCTTCCCTCGGGGAAAGCCGAGACCTGGGGGGGGGGGGGGGGACGGACGGACGGAATAACAGCGAATAATCCAGTTTAAACCAGTGCCGTTAAACCGGGGGAAGAGCGAAAACGAAGCCGGGGAGGGCGACGTGCCACCCCCGTGCCCACAGACCCCCTTGCCCACCGACCCACCGAAAAAAGGCGACCAAAAGCCCCTTGTCGCAAAGCAGGTCCGACGGGGGGGACCCAGGGTTGCTGTAACCCCGCATCCTCAAGGAGAATTTAAATTGTCTGCGGGGTGAACCCACCCGTGTCCTCCGAGGAAAAGGGCCCCAAAACCTCGCTTCCCACCCGAATTAAAAAAGCGGGGTCCTCCCACCGGGATACTCCGGGAAAAAAAAAAAAGTTTCTTCCCCGGCTAAGCAAGAAAAAAAGAGTATATTTTCTTGGATTGCCGCCGGTTGGCAATCAAGGGGCACCTTAATTTGCAGGCAGCGCTCCTGACTCGCAGCGCTCCCCTACGTGTTTCCTGGATTGGGTCACACTTTTCTGGCTGGCCTCGTTTTTTTGGGAGTCCCTTACCAAATCCACCGAGAGGGAAGAGAAGGACCGACGAAAGCTGCCGACATTTTAACACCGGCATCAGAAATGCCGCAGAAATAAATAGAGTGGGGGGATTGTCTTTTTTTAAATTTTTTTTTCCTTTTTCTTTGACAAGAGGCTCCAGGAGGCTTTTTGTGGCTGCTGCCTCCGGGTTGTGATTTTTACAAAAAGTTAGTGAATTCGGTGGCCTGGAAGCCCCGAGCACCGGGACCGCCGTTCCTGCAGCCCTCGGAGCTCCGAGCGGCCCAAAAGCGCTGCTATTTCAACAACAACAAAAAAATCACTAATTAGCTTTTACATCCCAAAAGGCGCTCGCACACGCTTCAAAAGCCGGAGCCACAGTCGCAGGCGGGATCCTGTCAACTGAAATGAAGCCCTGGAGTGAAAACATCTGTGTTTAAAATTAAAAAAAAAATAAAAATAAATAATAATAATAATAATTAAAAAAAGAAGGGTGCTGAGCGCTCGTCCAGCTTTCTGGGGGCAAACCGGTGAAAGGCAGCCCCGGTGTTCCACACGGACGCGACCGACCCCCCCACACCCCATCCCACCCCCCACCCTCCACTTCTTCCCAATTTTCTCTTTCCAGGAGGTGCGGGGTCGCTCTGCCCGGCCCCGACGGGGCCATCTCAGCCCCAGCAGCAAAGCGGCGGCACTCACCGCACGGGAAGGAAATTTGGGAGGCCCCAGAGCAGCCCGGTGGGGTTTGGAGGGGGGATATTTGAGGAAGGGGGGGACGGCAGAGGGCTGCCCCCCATCCCCCCCCGAGCCCCGCAGCGGGGGAGCCGGGAGCTGCCCCGCACCTGCCGAGGAGGTGATGCCCGATTGCGGGTGCCAAAATTTGGCCGGTGGGGCTGAGCGGGGCTGGGAAACGATGCTCCGGGACGTGGGGGAGGTGGGGGGGGAAGAGAAAATTGGTATAAGAAAAGCTTGAAGCCGGTCCCGGCTCCAACCAGACGCTGCCCCCAGGCAGGACCAAGCCCATCCCGCAGCAGCAGCTCCCGCACGGCGCTTCCCCGCAGCCCCGCCAGCCTTCTCTTCTCTCTACAAACTTTGCCGCCCGGTTTCCAGCCCGCTTTTCGCCGCCGCGTTATTACGGGGGCATCCAAAAGAAGCGGCGGCAGAAAGAGCCGGGGTGACGGGGCAAGCGCTCCCCCGCCACCGGGACGCCACCGCACGGGGAGCCCGCACCCCCCGGGGCCGGCGGAGGCGGCGTACCTGCCCGGTAGGGTGCCCGGCACCGCCCGGTAACCCGCTCTTTTAGGCGGCTCCCTCGTTTTCCCCGGGAGCGAGGGGGTGGCTGCAACTCCAAGGTGTTTTCTGACCTCCCCAAAAAACCAAACCCGGCTCCGCGGGGTGTGGGGGGATCCCCGAACCGCTTCGCACCCCTCTACCCCCTCGACCGGACGGACCCCAGGCCGCCCCCTCGGAGCCCCCCCCTCTTCCCCCGGTGCCGGCGGTGAGGAGCGATGCAGCGCCGCCGCGTTCCCCCACCGGGCCGGGCCGGCAACGGGAGCGGGCCCGGGGCCCGGCGTCCGGGAGAACGGCGCCGTGCGAGAGGCGGAGGAGACACCTATTGGCAAGCGGCCGCCGGCCCAACCTCCGGGGCCGCCGCGGGGAAACACCGGGAGGGGGGGGACGACGACACACGGGGGGACACCGCCGCCTTCCTTCCCTCCCTCCCGCCCTCCCTCGTATATTTACTTCAGGACACAGTTTCTGTGGGGCTTTTCTGTTGTTGTTCTCAAAGTTGGTGGACCACCAATCAGTCTAAATTTCTCAATTTCCAGTGCAACATATTAGTCCTTCGAAAGTGACGCATTTTAAGCAGAAAATTAGTTAAATGCAGCGTCCTCAGAACTTTTAACCAAAACCCACGGATCCATTTATTTACCGCAGTGGTAAATAAAGCCAGTGAATCACTGCATATTTCAACATTCATTGCATCAGACTGTTTACCACTATATCAATATTTGATGCTGAAAACAGTAAAGAGGAATCTTGGCATTTTAGCAAGAGTAATCTCTTGGAAGAATCTGAAGAGGTGACAAGGGAACTTTCAGCAACATAAGTCATAATTAGGACTGAGCCAACAAGCAAATTCTGAAGCTGCTATTTTAACACATTATTTTTATCACTAAGTCATATGCATAATGTTAATAGACATAATATGCGAAAACACACAAGCACTTTGAAGAAGCAGATCAATAGACACACTATGTGTCTATATCTATATAGACAACTAAGCGACTGACTATTCAACATTACAGAAGTGGTAGGGGGTTTTGTGTTTCTGAAAACAGTTCTCTTGTACAACATTCACTCCTTCACTGATGAGTTCTAGTCCTAACTTTCAGAATACCACTTAGTTTTAGACAAACCTGTTTCACTTCAGGCTTCATGAGGTTCTTGTGCTAGGGGGAAAAAAAAAAAAAAAGGAAAAAAAAAAAAAGCGAAGCAGCCTTGCATGCTGAAATCATTATGTAAAAAATCGCAGGCTTCCCCCGCTGTGGAAATTTGGAAAAGAGCATCAACTGGCAGGCGAGAGAAAGGAAAATCCCATTCTGCTAAATTACTAACAGACCCGGTGGACTGGGTTTCAGTCGCTCCAGATTTATTATTATTATTATTTTATTTATTATTATTCTGTAAATATCTCAGCAACGCAGTTGTATCTCATCACTTCGTAGCGGGGGGAAAAGCGAGGTTTCCAACCCACGGCGACTCCTCCTCCCGCCTCCCACCTCCGGGATGCCCCGTCCCGGCCCCCCGACGTGGCCGTGACACCCCGGCACGGCCTGGAGCCGTCGGGGCGGGGGCTGCCGAGAGGGGCTGTGCCCCCCCCCTTTCCTCCCCCTCCGCATCCAGCCCCGTTCCCCCCCTTCGCCCTCCCTCTGCCCCCACAGCTGGCAGGAGGGGACCGTGCTTTCCTGTTGGAATTGGACGGCGGCATGCGGAGAGTTTGGGGTGGTTTTGAGCGTATCTGGTGTGTGAAGAAGAAATAAAAAAAAATAAAATAAAAAAAAATCATAAATCTAGTGCCTGACACCCATATGTGGTTGAAAATAAACCCAATATAAACGAAATACTGCCTGCTCCTGGGGAACGGGAGGCCGCGGCTGATTCTTCGGGGTGAGCTCCCGCACTAAATCACGGGGGGAGACGGTCCCCCCCCACCAAAGAGGAGCCCGGCCAGGAGCTGAGCCCCTCCCGCCCCCCCGCCGCCGCGGTCTCCTCGGGGGGGGGGGGGGGGCAAAAAACCCAAAAACCAAACGGGCGACGCTTTTCTTTCAAGGAAAACTGAAGGGGAGAAAAAAAAAATAAGAGAGAGAAAAACCCTCTCACACACAACCCCTCCCACCCCGCACCGGCGGCACCGTCCCAACCCTCGAGGTGTCCCCTCAGGCTCCCGGGATGGGTCGCCTGGACGTGGCGACCGCGAGCTGGACGGGACGGGACGGAACGGACGGGACGGTCCCCTCTACCCCGGGGCACCGCCAGGGGGCGCCGCGGGGGCGGCACCGCAGCGCCCTCCCCCGTCCCCCCGACGGCGCGGCCGGTGAAGGGGATCCGTGTGTGTCCCCCCCTACCCCCGCCCCGGGTGTTGCCGG
>NW_015090830.1:25409490-25496733 GCF_001431845.1 Calidris pugnax | reverse complement strand
CTTCTTCCCTTTCCCCTGCGCCTCCCTCCCGCCTCCCCGGGTTTGTTTACAGCCGCTACTAGGAGAGACTGTTACACGGAGCTTATTTTGGGAGCTGGTGATGACTAACGGAGTTAAAAGGAGCTCAGTCTAGAAAACAACCTTATTTTTAGACGGCTGTTGTTTCGGCGGATTGTTGTAGCGAGCGCACCCTCGGCCCGTTTCAAAAGCCGCTTCCCCGATGCCAAATCCTTTCTCTGCCCGGCGCTGCCGCTCGCTCCCCGCACGCCCGGCCCGGCCCCCGCCTGGCTGTCCCGCATCTGAAGGGCTAAACACTGCCCCGCATTGCTAGGGCTACAGGTGGTCTTCATTAATTTGGTCTTTCCCGAACACAAAGATGCAACTCTTCCCGCAGAAGGAAAAAAAAAAAATCGGAGAGAGAAAGAAAAGAGAGAGAAGGAGAGGAGAGAAGTAGAGAAGGAGGGAAAGAAAAAAGAAAAAAAAAAAAAAAGAAAAAAAAGAAAGAAGAAAAAGAAAGAAAGAGAAAAAAGAGAAAGAAAAGAGAAAGAAAGAAAAAAGGTAAGAAAGAAAGAGAGAAAGAAGGAAAAAAGGAAAGAAAGAAAAGGAAGGAAGGGAGGAAGGGAGGGAAAAAAGAGAAAGAGAAAAAGAGAAAGAGAGAGAGAAAGAAGGAAAAAAGGAAAGAGAGAGAGAAAGAAGGAAAAAAGGAGAGAAAGAGAGAGAGAAAGAAGGAAAAAAGGAGAGAAAGAGAGAGAGAAAGAAGGAAAAAAGGAGAGAAAGAGAGAGAGAAAGAAGGAAAAAAGGAGAGAAAGAGAGAGAGAAAGAAGGAAAAAAGGAGAGAAAGAGAGAGAGAAAGAAGGAAAAAAGGAGAGAAAGAGAGAGAGAAAGAAGGAAAAAAGGAGAGAAAGAGAGAGAGAAAGAAGGAAAAAAGGAGAGAAAGAGAGAGAAAGAAGGAAAAAAGGAGAGAAAGAGAGAGAAAGAAGGAAAAAAGGAGAGAGAAAGAAGGAAAAAAGGAAAGAGAGAGAGAAAGAAAGAAAAAGAAAGGAAGGAAAGGAAGAAAGGAAGGAAGAAAGAAAGAAAAAAGAAATAAAGAAAAGAAAGAAGGAAGGAAGGGAAGGGAAGGAAAGGAAGAAAGAAAGAAGAAAAGAAATAAAGAAAAGGAAGAAGGAAGGAAGGGAAGGAAGGAAGAATTTGGAGTAATTTAGGGTGACCTCCAGCACAGGGTCAGCAGGGACCCAAAACCCTTGCCTTTTCAGCCCTCTTCTGTAGGACTTCTTCACCTCCCAGGTGTGGGATGAAAGGGGCAGGTCTCTGCGTTTAGCTTCATCTCAACCAGTCCCCTGGGCCCCAGGGTGATGGCGCTGCCCGTTTACAGCTGATGAGGGAGATGGGGCTGCTCCTGCTGCCTCACCCCCCATCACCTTTCCTCTTCCCCATGTGGGAACTGCCACATGGCAGCTCGGCCACTAGGACCAGACATGGAGCTCCTGGTGTCCAAAGGCCAGTTCCTCACCAATCAGCCCTAAATCACAGCAGGAAGCCCTCCCTTGTCACTGCTTGCTGTGCCAGGCCGTGTCTCACCCCACTTCACCACTGCACAGCCACACGAGTGCTTGTGCTGGCCCTGCTTTTATCATGGTGGTCCATCTCCACCTCAGAGAGTTGTGCAGGCTCCCCAGGGAGTCCTTCTCCATCCACGAGTCCCACAGCAAGGAGGAGGGGAAGAGCTGGTGCTCCCCTCCCCTCGTGCTGCAGCAGGGGCAGCTGTGCTCCAAAACAAAGCACTTGCCGCTTTTAGCCAGTAATTAGGTTAATTGCCAGTGAGGGTTGGGCTGCCCAACTCTACCTTTCGGAGTGGGGGGCAACTTGCGTGGCCGGGGTCAGGCTGAGAAGGCCACAGGCTTGAGTGGGCACTTTTGGATCCCCTCTTTACCCTTTCCGTTCACTTTTGTGAGCAAAACTACGAATTTGCCCTCTTGTCCTCAGCTCTTGAGTGCAAATGTAGGGCTAAAAAAAAAAAAAAAACCCACCCCAAAAACCTGTGGATTGTTTATACAGGGTGTTTTCATCGCTTTAATGACAGGCAGGGATGCTCCTCCTGACCCACATCCTGACCCACCGGCACCACCTGGCACAAAAGTGTCCTCCCTGCACCGTGTCCTGGAAAATGAGTGTCCTTCAGCTTTGATTGCACTCCCACCGTGCTTTGAAAGCAGGGTCGGGGGGACACACGATGACTCCTCTCTCCAGCGTTTACCAATATCAAATATTTCCTTACAATAAATGGATAGAATCTCATCGCCCGAGACACGGATCAGAAGAAGCCACCCGTGCTTTGCACAGAAACTTCCTTCTTTTGGGGGGCTTCTTGCCCTTATAGGCTTTTATATCTACCATCCATAACGACGGCCACCTCCTTAGGGTCTGCACGCCCATCTTTTTGTGGGGCTTGGCAGCTTCAAAAGCGTCGACATCTGTTCGGAATTTCATTCATCGTAACAAAAGATTTATAAGTCTCAAGCCTGCTAACCGAGTCCCTAATTAAAGTCTTTCTAATCCCCGGCTTTGAAAATTGTAAGAAGGGAAGGGAGAGAGCACACAGGGCCGGTACCGCTCCGTTTTGAGAGCACGTCCATGGACCTTCTGAAGAAGGCAGGACGCACACCTGAGGGGTGGGGGGGGGGACAGCTGCTGCCCGATGTCCCGTCCCCCCCCTCCCCTTCCCCAAAGTTAAAAGCTGATGCAAAGGCTCAGCCTCCCATCCCCCAGACGCGGCTTCTTTTCACAGGCTGCCAGAAATCATTTCACCACTTTTAAGGTGCGTTGCACTTAGCAGGACAAATGCCAGAGGAGGAATTTGGTGTGCTTGAATAATGTTGTAATTTACCTTATAACCGGTCTCATTACGACGTTGAGTGCCCTGTTGATTTACCTGGCTTTTTGATTTAGTGGACTCTTTTTAAACGACTGGTTAGGAATGCAGCCAGGGACTGCAGGCAAAGGACCTTAAACCTTTTTGGAGCTACAGTCACCCGTTTACAGACACCCACTTCTTAAAAATCAAGACAGACAGCAGACAGCCACACCAGACCCGTACACAGAAAGCTGCCGCTGAATTAAACCGAGACGTTAATTCAGAGAAATAATTCCATAATGATACACGCCGTGCCGGTGGCTGCTTTCTTTCCTTTTTGGCTTTGCCCCTTCTACAAACCCAAACCAGGGGCACGTTCGTCCCCTCGCTGCTGGCTGGGGACAACGAGCAGCATCTCCTCCCTGCGGCTGGTCCCAGCGGTGGGGCTGAATCCCAGCTCTGCTCCCTGACCCTGGGGACCCACCACGGCGATTCGGGTACCCCCTTCCCACCACAAAGCAACCATCAAGAGAGAAAATACTGATATTCCGCCTTTCTTCCCAAACGCTACCCAGGAAACGCGCGATACAGGGGGCGGTTAGAAAGTAAGAGCCTGTATAATGTTCTGTTTGTAAAATAGTGCTGAAGAACTGGCAAATTTTTACAAAAATTACAAAAGTTTTCTACCAGACAACATATTTTAGCTCTGGAAATATTTCCCGTGTTTCAGCCTTCCCCTGTTGCCAGTAGGGAGGGCGGTAAGACCTTTTTTTTTTTGCCTCACTCAAAAATACTTAATGAAGGAAAGGCTGGTTGGGTACACAGGGGCTGGAGCTGGCAGGAGAGCAGAACCCTCCTCAAGAAGGGGAAGGGAAACATCAGATTTATGGTGTCTGTGGGAGGCTGGGACCCGGGGCAGGTATCGGTTCCTGCAGGCGGTGGGGATGGCGGCTTTCACCTCATCCATCCTCCCAGTCGCAGGGATCACACCTTCGTTTTCGGGCAGAGCAAAGCAGAAGGTATCGGTTCCTGCAGGCGGTGGGGATGGTGACTTTCACCTCATCCATCCTCCCAGTCGCGGGGATCGCACCTTCGTTTTTAGGCAGAGCAAAGCAAGTTTTTGGTTTTTTTGTTGGGTTTTTTTTTTTTCCAGATGGCTGTGTTTCATCTGCAGGAGGCTTTGTGGAAGCGGTGACCCAGGAGGGATGGAGACGCAAGGCTGGGGCTGGATGCACCTGGAGCTTCACCCAGCATCCCAGGGACCAGCAGCTGAGCCTGGGATGGTCAGGAGTTAGGAAAGGCTGCTTGTGGCTTTCCCGCTGTGAAAGGGGCTCCTTTCCCTCTTGCAATCCTGTAAGCTCTATGTCGCATGGAAAGTCTGCTTTTAGTGCTGGGACCTGTCTCCTTCTTGTCCTCTCCCCCCTGCAGGTAGTTGGTCCCCGAGTGCATCTGCCCCTGCAGCCAGAGGAGACCAAGACTGATCTGACTTACACCAAAGGAGACAAGCTGTTGAGCTGTGGTCACAACCAAGTGCCCTGGGGGCCCAAACGTGTCCTTAGCTGTCTCCACTGAGAGGTGTGCTTCGGGAGCATCTCCTCTTGCACCCAAGGCTCCACGTCCTGACGCACAGGACAGGTCCAGCAGTGGAGAAGAACCCTTGGTGGCCTCCCTCACTTTAATAAAGCACCAGCCTCTTTCGGACTCTGAGTTCAATGCCAAGAACATCCTGGTTGCCACATAAAACCAGTGACCCCATATGAAATCCTGGCCTCCCCAGCTGCAGCATGAGCCCTCTTTCCCAAAAATCTCAGCTTGTGGGGCTGCTGCTATCCCTGCTGCTCCTCAGCACCAGCTCGAGTCTTTTCCTTCATTAGCTCCCTCCTGCTCTAAGGTCATTAAACTCGCATTTAAATGTGCTATCGGTTCTCCCTAAACGAATAACCTCCCATCCATTGTGTAATACTGAATTCCTTTGTATCAGCCCGTTCCCCCAGTGTCTCCAAATCCTCCCGTAGTCTGGTGCATTCCTGAAATTTATCAGCAGCCTCCCCTCCTATCATGATGTCATCTGCATCTGGACACCCAGTGAATCCCGCCAACCCCGGGCTCATTTGTACAAAACTCTTCAACAGAACAAAGTCCCAGCACCAAGCCCCGGGAGACGTGGGCTGAGAGCTCCCTTCACGTGCCCACTCCTATTTATTGCCCTTCTCCTCTTCTCTAACCCAAGTTTATCCTTCTAATATTGATACTCCACTACTTGTAGGCTTTTCTACTGGCCTCATTTTCTGGTGGAGTCAGTAACCTCGTTAAACCTCAGCACACACAAAATCATTGCTTTTAAACTTGCCCGGGCTCCCCTTTGCAAACTTTATGAATAGGATTTGGACTTCTCTAGCAGCAGTTTTGAGTACAGCCCCCCGTGCCAGATGCTTGCAAACACCAGTCCCTGCCTCCCCCTTTCCCCGGTACTTTCAGCAGGATACGACAACCCAAGAGACAAGAAGCATTGAGGGAGAAAGGAAATATTTTCCAGGTGATGAAATGAGGTGCCGAGGTGGCTACGCGCTGTTGAGGAGCACGTTAAGGTGGGTAATGATGAACTGCAGCCCAGCAGCGTAAAGCGATATGCTATTTTCACCAAACATGGAGCTGCTCAGCTTTTCCAAAGAGAGTGGCCTTGGCCAGGGGTGAAACTCAGAGCTTTTCAGCCCAAAAGATGAAATGAGAGGAAACTGTGTGTGCTATTGGAAAGGAAGGGTTATGATGGAGATGCTGCACACAGAGGTCTCCAGCTGCCTGCAGTGCACTTCAGTAGAGATGGCAAGTCTCAGACACAGCATTCAGGGGGATGAATTGCCCCAGCTGTGGAGTGAGGGCCACCTCAGTGATGGGCTGGCTTTGATCCTAACTCCTGGTCCAGCTTTGTGCAACCCTGCCTGCTCCAGCTGGCCAGGGATGCCACACCGACCTTGGCTAAATCCTGTTTCTCACAGAAATGCCCCACGGATGAGGCGTTTCTGAGGAGCCCTTTGATCAGGTTGGCAGAGCCAGCAGCTCCTCTTTAGTGGGGGATCATGAAAGGCTGGCAAGAGATTGGGCTTTTAACATACACCTTTCATTCTTCACAGCTTGAATTGTATCTCCCTCATTCTTTTCACACCACGTTTCATGTAGAATGGCTGTTTTCTTTATAGGAATGACTTGGCTGAGGGCACCAGCATCCCGAAACGGATTGCCAGGCTCCTGTAGTTTGGTCAGGGATGTAAGGGTTTGGTTCTTCGTGTAACGAAATGACGCATGAGCCCGGTCCCTTTGTTCCATTAGCTAATGGCAGCATTCCTGTTTTGTGACATCCCTGCGTGCTGAAATAGCTATCTTGAAGAACAAATGCTGAAAATTAAAATCTTCTTGAGTCAAGCTTCCTCATTAGCAGCCTGCCTGGCTAGACTCTACCTTATTATTTTTTTTTTTTGCTGGTGTGTAGCTGTAAAGAGAAAACCAAGGAGAAAAATAGGCAATTAAAATGCATTAAATTGATTTCCAAATGAGTATGCAGAACCAGAAAGTCTCAGGAAGAACCCCATCTCTTCTCTTGCATCTGTTGCTGTACGTGAGAGTGCAAATTCACTAGCAACTGGAAGAAGACACGTTTGCAAATATAAGTAGGGTCAAACTTCTATCATCTGGGATGCCTCAGTCAAGTCTCTCCTCTTGAAAACCGTGCTTGGCGCGCATCGTAGAGCAGGACTTTTCAAAGGCCCTGCAGAAGTGTTGCAGGGTCAACTCCTCAGCCCTAGCACTTCAAACACAGACCCTCAGCTCCGCAAAGCCAGAGAAGAGTTTTCCTCGTCGTTAAGAAAAGTGCCAGAAAGCACCTCACAATTCTTCTGCTCTGAACACAGCCCATCAGTGAAACTGGAAGCATTATGAAACCACACAACCTCCTGACACCGGGCACTGGGGCTGCTCTGTGGCTCAGGTCTCAGCAACAGACTGCTCACCTCAAGTTAATGCAGATATATCAAACTTTCAAGCCTGGAACATTTAAAGACAGAAAACCACGAAGATGATACAAACGAATCTCTTCCTCGCTTCCAGGACTTTCCTCTCCCTACTCCCTTCCTCCCAAGGGTCCAATTAAGTTTATTTTCAGATTGCTTTATAAGCACACTAAGTAAATTACGAAATTAAAGAAGGCTCTCCACTGTGGTGTGTGAGAAGGAGGCTCCCCACAGATGTGTGTGTGGGGCAGGGGAAAACAAACTGCATGGACAGATACGTGCAGACAATAGTGCCTTTGTTCAGCCAAGAGGCACAGTCAATGGCAGAACATCCTCCCTGACCCTACCAAGGCTGGATCCATCCCCCGAGCTTATTCTGGGGAAGGCAGGTGAGAAAAGACAAGCCAAAGACTAGGGCTGAAGATTGGCACACGGGATGCTTTGGGACCTACACTGAAGAATCCATGGCCCGAGGTGAGTCCTTGTGATCAAAGCCACTTGCCGTTTGCTGCCGATGGGCTGCTGCACTGAGCAGTCCCTAAGAGCTGTGCCACCACAGGGTGCTCCTCTTGGTGCTTCTCAAGTCACACAAGTCAAAAAAGTTGTCAGGTCTGGAAATCTGGGATTTGGCTCCAAGTTTTGCTGGCTGCACTCCAATATGTGGATGCCGACTGGTTTTACAGCAGCGGCCAGCAACCCTTGGCAGGACCAAGAAAGGCCATTCCCACCCACACGCAACCTTTGCTCCCACCCCTGGAAAGCTCCGTGGCAGAGGTCCAGTGCTGCATGGAGCTCTGGAGAACCTCGTTTGGAGGCTCCTGCCTCCAGTCACTGCTCTCTGAATGCCAGCAGGTACAGTGACCCAAGGGATTCGACAGAAAGAGGCCCCAGAAATTGTACACGCACGGGCACTTACACACAACGATCTCCTCCATTTGGAGTTCATGGCTGGCTGGACTTGGTGGCCTCAGAGTAAAGGTTTGTCTTGAGGAGGGATCCGAATGTGGTTCAGGATGACTGCTGCCTGGGTACAAAGCCCAGAAGAAGACACCTCTTATGTCCTGGGATGGGCTTGTATGAACAGCAAAGTTAGGCTCTAAGGCTGGTATCAGTGGTGGACCAGAGGTGGGTGAAGGCAGGGTAGTCAGAGACCAGCTTGGGGTAAGCATGGAGGGGCCAAAGCCTGAGCTCCCAATTCAGTGACGAGGATCTTTCAGGAGTATTGGTTTGAAGATCTGGAGTGGAGCAGGAGTTGGCAGGGGAAGGGCTGCCCAGGATGTCTGTCCACACACCCAACTGCAGCGCTGGGTCTGGCACTGCAGTCCCACGGACTTCGACGTTTCAGAAGTGATGAAGTCACTGAGATGAAACAACCTGAGATGAACCCATCCTCCAGGCAGTGGAACATGTTGATTCTGATGGTCCGCACACTACTGGCCAGCAAATCTGGCAAAAAGTGGTTAAGGAGGGCCTTGACATGAAGCCTGTCCTGACCCAGCTGCCTCCACAGCTACTGGAATGTAGATTCCATAGGTTATCAGAGTAAATGCTTCTGGGGGGCAGTTTTCTCTTAAGGGCTTTTTCTCCTCCCTTCACCCAATTAAAAGTTCAATAGAAACCACAAACTGGCTTCAGAGGGTGAAAGCTCTGAACGGCCAAGGCTTTCATTTGAAGCTAACCTAGATGGCCTGCTGTCAGGAACCCCTCCACCTTTCGACACCTGGGCTGATTAATTAACCTGTCAGGTGGAGCCTGCATCCCCAGCAGCAGGCAGTGGGCACGATGGTGCTTGACAACGACCGCGCTGGAGATAAATCCTTCCCACGATAGTGGTTTCTGGCCCATCTGGAAGATTTAAGACTAAGTCATTCAGGAAACTTTTCTTTCCTGTACTACTGAAACCCAATTTTAGAAAATGGGCACCGCGTACCTTGAAAGAGAGGATTTTTTTTTGTTGTGAGAGCGGATGTGGGATTTCACTTATTTGTTGGCTTCCACCGCCCTCTCCTGGCTTGTGTAAAAATACGAGCTTTCACAAGAAACCCGCAGTTCCCTTAGAAATAAAATAGTAAAGGCAACCCCCCCATGTTTATAGATGCTGATTCTGACTGAATTAAATGCGTCAGTCATTCAGAGCCGAGACCATTTCTGGAAGGGGCGGATGCTGAATTAGGAGGAGAAGGATGCAGGGGCTGCTTCTGGCTGGTTTGAAAGGGTGGGTGGTGCGTGAAACGATGCTAGCACGGAGATCTGTGCAAGTGGGGCTCTCTCTCTCTCCTCCTTTGGCTCCCCAGCACTACTTTACAGCTATTTTGGTCATAACGCTGCGCTAAGAAACTTCACTTCTGTTGATTAAGGTTCCACGCTCATCATCTCCATCAACTTCCCATCAACAGGTTTAACAGCAAGCATTCAAGCAGTTCAAGCGCTGGACAACAGGCAAAGCCAAGAACTGAGGGGCAGGCTCTGGCAGAGGAACTCATAGGGCATGGCAAGGGGGCAGAGCGGGTGGTGGGACCCATTCAAACCAGTCCCCAGGCAGAGCTTTGAGCAGGACAAAAGCCCCTGCAGATATAGTTCCCATACTCAGGAGATGATTATGCAGGTATTTGCATACGGCTGCAGTAATCAGGAGGAGGAGAAGAAGAGTGAGTGGCTGGTATGGAACTACGCTGAACTCAACCAACTAACTTTCAAGTGACCAATCCTGAATATAGCAAAAAATCATGCTGTATTTTCACGACAAAAAAATTAAAACACAAGCGAAGCAATCCCAAAGTTGAAGTGCCATTGAAATAAAAGTGGGATGATCGAGTCTCAGGTTAAAAGTGAAATTCTTCCTTCACACTCTGCGTAAATGACACCGTCAAGCCCCCATATACCCAAGATTTTAAGTTAGCAGGTTTATCACCTTGATGGAAGTTCTGCCTCCTAGGACTGTGAGGTCCTAGGACCTTCCTCCTGACACACTGGCTCTAGCCCCATCTCACTATTCTTGTCATCCTTCCTCACTTCCAGCCTCGTCAATCTCTTAATTAATGGGTAGAGGGACTCTTTCCCTCTCTCTGAATAACCTGTATCGTCTTCTCCAGCATCCTGCTCAGAGCCCATAATGTGATACCAATAACGATTATCTATTTGTTGCTCCTATACTCTTCTTTTTATGACACACTGGCTCTAGCCCCATCTCACTATTGTTGTCATCTTTCCTCACTTCCATCCTTTCTCAGAGATGGCAAAACCTTCACCCTCGTCAATCTCTTAGATTGATCTTGGGGTAGAGGGACTCGTTTCCCTCTCTGAATAACCTGTATCGTCTTCTCCAGCATCCTGCTCAGAGCCCATAATGTGATACCTGTGATACCAATAACAATTATCTATTTGTTGCTCCTGTACTCTTCTTTTTACTCCCTTCTGATTATTTCAGTTGCCCAGCTTGAGATCTATCAAGAGACCAAAGGCTTGTACAGTGAGTACTTAGCATTTTTTTTTGGAAACCAGGTTCTTACTCACAAAACAAACATCTTAAAAATAGCAGCATTTAAAACCACTGGTTACTTCTGGTGGAGACCCCCCTCCAGCTGGGAACAGATATTGGTGTATGAACAAAACCATGGAAATTATTAGTCCTCCCCCTTCACCCGTCTCACATCTCTTCAGTTCTTAGTTCCTGCCTTGAGTTTTGACAGTCTTATTGAAATTTGCATAATAAGAAACTGATTAACTCTGCTGTGTTCCAGACTCGCAAGCAGCTCCAATTTTTTTCTTTCTCTTGAGATAAAACTCCCACATTTTTTATGCCTTGGAAAAGTATCAAACCAGCAAAGGAGGGATGCAAAGCAGGAGAGCTGGGAGATGTCTGGGACTCAAACAGGACTGGCAGGTAACAAGAAAGACTGCAGAGAGGCCTTTGTTTTTCGTGTTTCCCTTGAGCTGCTGGAGGGCTCTTTATCTGGTGTCTTTCCTCCAAAATTTCTCCCTTGGCAGAACTGGCAGCTGGACGTGCCGAATTCAGCTTGCCCAGAAGCAGCTCAGCCACAAGCAGCTGCCCAGTCACCCCTTCACATGATCACCAGCTGAGTCTGCCTCCCATGGAATTTCTGTCCCATCTTTAAAAATAAATACGGCGCAAATAAGTGAAGTCTTGACTATGGTCACCAACCCCGACCCACATGCAGATGTGACTCTGCTTGAGTCAACAGCTACAAGATCAGGAGGCTGCAATTCCAAAGAGGCCCTAGACACCCAGGTTAGTCAGAGGAGGAGAACACGAGCAGGAATGGTAGGAAGAGGCTGAGGAATAGCTAGGGCCTACAAGGTGGCTTGTAGGAAGACCAGCTCATGAGGGAGACCTGCTGATGTCCCCAGGGTGACTCCAAGTGACTTGCTATGAGTGTAGGGTCTGGCTTCAACCTGCATCATAGAATCATAGAATTGCCCAGGCCAGAAGGGACCTCCAAAGGTCATCTAGTCCGACCCCCCCGCAGTCAGCAGGGACACCCCCAACTAGACCAGGTTGCCCAGGGCCTCGTCGAGCCTCTCCTTGAATATCTCCAGGGATGGGGCCTCAACCACCTCCCTGGGCAACCTGTTCCAGTGCTCCACCACCCTCACAGTGAAGAACCCTCTCCTAATCTGTTCCCCTCCATCATCATCAGCACGTTCTGCTTAGGGGATGTATCTCCACACCAAGCGCTGGGTAGCAGAGGACCAGAGAGACAAGCCCCACGGACGTGGCTTGGGGTTCCTTCAAGGTACCTGCAAGCAGCCTTCTGGTTTTTCCCCCCCCATGGACTGGGGAGGGGACTAGCTCCCTCTGCTCACCGTGGCAGCAGAAAAGGAGCTGGTTACAGGGTAAAACAAAAAGAGCAGGAATTCAACACCTTCAAACAGTAGACCCTTTCCTGCCACACTGGTGGACCAGAGGTGGAAGCCGCAGAGAGCCGCATTGACCCCACTGCCTGGGTAACGCAGTATGGGGCCGGGGGGGTGAGGGTAGAGGGGATGGGTAGAGGGTAGAGCAAAATTAAGCTTCCCCACATGCTTTCACTTTCTCCCCCAGCCTTTTGCCACCGAAGGTATTTCCTTCGGGAGCAGAACACACAAAGTTCTGCAGTTTCAGGCACCTCCACTCCTGTGTCCCGGGATCGCCGTCTCCGGGGCAGGCACTGCTTTCAGAAACCTTTCCCTGATTCTCCAGCAGCCAACTCCATCCCTCACGGAGCCGGTACGCCCAAGCTGGCAGAGTGAGTTACTGGGGTGTCAAGAAGAAAGACTCTCACCACCCCGAGCACTAGATCAGGGGCTGGGGCCGGCTCTGCGTTACAGCTGAGCTATAACCTCCTTCTCCCACCCTCACCTGCCAGCTCCAAGTAATTGCTTTTGGACAGATGGCAAGCCGGTAGCGTGGTTATGCGACCAGCAGCTTGGCTTCCTTCCCGCTCACCCCAAAAAGAAATCTGCTTCAGGTTAGACAGATACAGCTTATTTTTCTCTGCCCTGCTTCCCGTCCAGCTCTACAGTCTGCACAGGTGCTGGCTGCTTCATAGAATCATAGAATGGTTGGGGTTGGAAGGGACCTTAAAGATCATCCAGTGCCACCCCCCCTGCCCTGGGCAGGGACACCTCCCACCAGACCAGGTTGCTCAAAGCCCCATCCAGCCTGGCCTTGAACCCCTCCAGGGATGGGGCAGCCACAGCTTCTCTGGGCAACCTGTGCCAGTGTCTCACCACCCTCACAGGAAACAATTTCTTCCTAATGTCTAATCTAAATCTCCCCTCTTTCAGTTTAAAGCCATTACTCATCATCTTATCACTCTACTCCCCGACAAAGAGTCCCTCCCCATCTCTCCTGTAGCCCCTTCAGGCACTGGAAGGGGCTATAAGGTCTCCCCAGAGCCTTCTCTTCTCCAGGCTGAACAACCCCAACTCTCTCAGCCTGCCCTTACAGGAGAGCTGCTCCAGCCCTCTGATCACCTTTGTGGCCTCGTCTGGACCCATTCTAACAGGTCCATGTCCTTCCTGTGCTGAGGACTCCAGAGCTGGACACAGTGCTCCAGGTGGGGTCTCACCAGAGCAGAGGGGTAGCACCACCTCCCTCACCCTACTGGCCACATTCCTTCTGATGCAGCCTGGGATGCGGTTGGCTTTCTGGGCTCCTTCAACAAATGGAGAACTTCTCTTGGTAGATACTTCTTACCTCTGTCTCTTGACATGCAAGTGGGCACAGCTGGACCAAAGCACGGTGCTGCTGTCGTACGATAGCCGTTCTCAGGATAACACAATGATGAAGGTGAAACACACCAGCAAGCAAACACGAAGGGATCCTGCTTGATGTTCCTGGCAGAGCCCATCCTGGTCAGGAAAAACCTCTTCTAACACCAGCCTGGCATTTTGACTGCCTGAAATTGTTTCAGGCTTGTGTTCCTGAGATGGGTTGTTAAAAATCTGATTTCCCTCAAACGGCTCCAGGGATTCAGGTGCAGGTTGTCTTATAAGGCTTATTTTCTGAAAATATAATTGATTTTTATTTTTTTATGATTTCCACATGGGTTTATTTTTTGCTCTGAAGCCTGCATGTGTTAGGGGCATCACAACCCTAAGTTCTGTGAGCAGCAGATTTCTTTCCCCTCTCCTTTATTTCTAAGCTCACACCACATACATCAGCTTAAAGCATTTCAAGACACTTATTTTTTAAATTTTGGCATCTTTCACTCTAACAGCCAATTCCCAACAAAAGCACTGACATCCTCCTACGTCTCTTTCAACTCTCAACCCTCTGTCTATTCCAATAACAAAAATAAGGTAAAAAGGACCTAGCAGAATTACAACTAGCCACACACAGGTAGGAAGATAATGTGAAGGCCTCCAGCTAGGATATATTTAAAATAGATTTTTAGGGTGGTTTTTTTTTTAATAACTTGGAATATTTTACTATTTTTTTCACAGTGAAGTTCATGCCAAAAAATTGACAAGCACTTACAAGCAAGGCAAAACCACTACAGCTACAGGGGAGAAGTCTCAAAGCCCAACCAAAAAATAATCTTGAATTCCTTCAGCTCTTTCCTAGAATTTGATAGAGTTGTGAGCGTTTGCCCGCTTGTTTTTTAAATTGCATATTTGCCTAGGGTAGCCCTAGTTGCATTTGGACAGGGATAAAGATGTGCTAGACCACACCTGTGTCATCTGTCTTGCTCTCATGATACTCAGGTGGAAAAACGACCTCCTGCAGCCAGGCTCAACGCAGTTCAGCTGCCACCAAGGTCAGCAAAGGGACTCAGAGCCAAAGAACTATCATGGCAGAGAGAGTTCCCTGATGGAGGAAGAAGGTACCTCAGGAAGCAGAAGAGCACACGTAGCTGTGTTCCTCAAGGTGGGCTCCTAAGGAGAAGGCAGCGACCAGTGATTACAGGCAGGGGAGACAACAGCTCATCTTCCTCTGCCGAGCACCGGGGCTTTCCCCCAAGGGAGCATCTTGACTGAGAACTCCCAGATCTGTCCTCCAAACGGGCAACAGATGATTGCAATAAATACAAAACACATGTAGGTACACTGACCCCTTCCAGCTCTGCTCATCCGTGAGCATCCCCCCCCCAGCCTTCCAGCCCAAATGGCCAGGGATTCATTTTCAACAGACTTTTGAAGTAGTTATCTATCATTTGCTTCCACGCAACGTGTGTTTACTTTTGCAAAAAAATCAAATTCATGCTCAGAAACCCGAGGAAAACACAGTGGGCCCGTGGAAAAAAACTAGATGTGTATATTAGAGAGAAACAATGGAAAGCAGTTCTGCAAATAAGAATTACAATAGTCTATTTTGTGTACTGCTTGCTTAAAGCTACACGAACATTATAACCAAAGCCCTTTATATTCTTACTAATTTTGTCAAGAGAAAAGGAAATAAACACAGTTTACTGCTGGAGAAATAAAGGCAGGGCCATAAATACTTACAATGCATCATAGCTTTAAAAATAGAATCTCTTCTTAGAGCCAATGATGATCTTCCTTATAGCTCAGTAACGCAAAAAGGCTAAGTATTCCTCAAACCTGCTTTTTTTTTCTGATCCATTTAGAGGCTTACTATTGCTGATTACCATCTCAAGCTGCAAGCACGCTGGAGGACAGGAGGAGCCTACAATAAGGAGAAATCTCAGCTGTGGCTTTGCTAAACCTGGTCAGGAATGGGAGAATAAAAGTCAGAATTCGTCAACACAACCACGGAGCGTTCTCTCATTGTTCTGTTCAAGGCACCCCGTTTTCACGACCTCGGTTGTAAAACATTTTGATCAAAACCGTGGTTTTGGTCGATGAAGTAGCAGCGAATAGGTCTTTCAGTGGTGACAGCTGTGAGCCCCGCTGAGGGCATCTGTCGGGTAGTTAATACTTGTTGGGAAGCATCTCGCTTTAAGTGTCTTTTGTTTACCAAAGGAATTCCTGCACTTTTTAACACAGCGTTGAAGACGCTGCGCCTCCTGTTTGTTTACATATAATGTTGGATGCATGTTGTCTTTGCTCACTCCTACTGATTTTCCTCGCTGCAGGGGGCTAACGTATCGGAGGACTTTTTTTGATTGCCTTCAAGTTTCAACTGAGTTATAATAATCACAGCCTAGATATAGGAAGGTTATTAAATGAAGTGTTATAAGAGACTGTTGGCCCAAATCTTTTCTTTCTAGGCAGAAAAAAAAGAGGAGAAACTCCACAGAAGCTAAAATTTAACTGGATATCAGAGTAAGCAGGACCTATGATAGCTTCACACCAGCAGCGAGAGCAGAAGAGCCACCTCCCCCTCCTGTGGTTACCACTGTTTAAGGAGCATCATTCACCCAGACTCCACTGACCTTTTTGCTCGTACTCCAAGCTAAATTCTAAATTCCCCTGCCACACAGGGGCTCTTGGGACCACATGAATACTTGGGGAGGTGTGAAGTGATGCAGGGATGCAAGCCTCTCTCGAGTTATCTTGCCAATATCAAACTCAGGGACACCGAGCTCTGCAAAAGTGGGAGAAGAGGTCACATCAGAGTACCTTTGTTAACAACGCACCCGCAGAGCCTCTAAGGAAGTCTATACTGCCATTGAACCAGCAAGCCCTTCCCCAGGCCTGACTCACCATCACTCATGTGGTAAATATGCAAACAAAGGTGGTCCAGGCACGACCAGCCCCAACCTCCAGAGCTGAAGGAACCTTCCAAGTGTACCCTGGATGAGCAACATCAGCGTAGGGATGGAGGATGATCCCAGGAGCACACTGCCTAGCCCACCAGCAGAAGATCTGAGGTCAGTTCTCCTTCAGAGTATGGCTTGAGACAGGATTTAAGGTTGCAGTGGAGTATGGAGACTACATTGCCTAGGTCTGCTCTCTAACATGCACAAACGGGCATAGTAATGAGCAGTGTGTAGACAAATCATCTCCTCTTTGCCTACAGAAGTTGACACCCATGAATAACAACTGTTTAATTACATACATGAACATTAAAATTCTTGCTAAATACCTGCAGAACTGGTGTCCAGTCCAAAAATATTCCTGACTGCAAAGCTCCCTCTGGCAGACGTGTTTTTAAAAGGAGACTGAAAAGTGCTTAGGCTGGCCCTCTTCTGTGGAGACAGGGTAGGAGGACGTTCATGACACAGGCTGGTTCAAGTGGATGCTTCTCACCAAGATAATACACATAATGTACATACAAAAGCAATGGCATGTTTTTGGACAACCACTCCGAAACTGTAGGAAGAAAACAGGAGATACCACACAGCTGAATTCTGGCGAGACGTGTCAGCAAGCTCAGCCTGAACATAAAAAAAGCTGTTGTGTCAACACTCACATTCATGGAAGAGCGCTACAGATTTCAGGTTAAGGATTTAATTTTGGCTTCCATTTGCAAACTAATACCTTGTGTCATTCATGGAAGAGCGCTACAGATTTCAGGTTAAGGATTTAATTTTGGCTTCCATTTGCAACTAATACCTTGAACAGTAAAATGTTTTCCAGCAGTTACATGAACACAGAAGTTCAGAGTAGCAGCAGAAGAAACCAGTGTAATAACTACCAGTGCTCCGTAAAATGTTTTCCAGCAGTTACATGAACACGTAAGTTCAGAACAGCAGCAGAAGAAACCAATGTAATAACTACCAGTGCTCCTTTTTTTTTTTCCTTTTTCAGGATCTTTCATGTTCCCTGTGTTCTTCCATCGAACTACATAGAAAATCTAGCAAATGTTTAGCCCAAATGCTTATTAACCAGGTCCCAAATAGGTCAGTTTTGTTACATACATTACTTTTGTGAAGCCATATTTCCTGCTCATCTCTTGCTCCTCCATCCTATCCCAATTCTGACAATGTTTTTCAAATATGTTCTCAAAGAGACACGGTTACCATTTCAGAAATACATATCTGACATCGCAGCTCACCAAAGTAAACATTTATTTAATACCAAATAAAACTAAGCTCCTTCCGGGTGTAACTGGAAGATCCAAGGCCTAAATCTGTGTTTATGTAAGCTGGTCTGGAGCTCCAGACTTAGTCCTGACACATACTGATGTGAAATGACAACAGGATGAGATTCTTACAAAATAATTTATTCACCTGCACACCAGACATGTTACCATTCTAGTCTGTTTCAAGAGCCAGGGACTGCGATGGTACTTAGCTTAACTTCGTAGGGAAATCCACAACACATTAAAAGCTTTCTACTGAAAGAAGTCATATTACAATATTTAAATGTGATTTGGTAGTGCTACCCCTTTACAGGGCTGGGGCTGAGTGACACGAGTGAGCAGAAAGCGGACTTTTCCTGGCACACGTTAAGCTTTGCAGTGATTGAACCTCCAAAGCAACAAAAGCCACCCGAATTGGACTCCTGCAGTCTCGAAAATAAAGTGCTGGCTGCAACTAGACCTCTGCTGCATATCAAAAATGCTCTAAGGAAGCAGGCACTCTGGAGAATGGGCTCTGCTTTTGAAAGGCTGGCATCTGTGTGTAGGACCTCTACGTCTGCTACCAGGCTGACCTCACAACCTCAACGCTGAGGATTAATACACGTAGGCTATAAATGCTGTACACAGGGATACAATGGCAGCTCAGACAGCCGTGTTGCTGTAATGCCATCACTTTCATACTCCTACTTTAATTTCTGATTTTTTTTCTCTCATTTTCTGCCTAATGTCAAAGATGTGATGTATAAGGAGAAGGATCATGACCAACTCTCAAGCTTTCACTTACCCACTCAACCTTATGCGTGTGGCTGCGAGCTCACAACGTGTAAGACAAAAAGGTCTGAAGAAAACATCACCCAACGCTTCAGAACCACCACACTCTGGTGGACTTTCCTTAATTGGTTCAGAGTAATTACCACTTATTGGAGGAAAATAGAAAATTAAAGCAAATTGCCACTTATTGGGGAAAAACGGAAAATTAAAGCAAATCAGCAACAGAAGGATCACAGGACTAAACTAAAAACAGAAACCAAGAGTATCTTGCCAAAAACCACATAAAAAGCAGAAAGGCTTCTGCTAAGTGTGCAAGGACAGTGACATCTTGTGGGGGTTTAGCAGAAGTGAGCTCACAGGGGGACAGAGCAAACTAGTCATTAAAAGAAAGGCTACTTCAGTAGTTCATTTAATACGTATACCATCAACAATATTTGGTAGAAATTAGGCTTTATTGCTTTTATAATGAGGAATGAAAATTTAAAAAAAAAAAACAAACCAAAAAGGTAATGAGGAATGAAAATTTAAAAAAAAAAAAACAAAAACAGAAACAAAAAGAAAAAGACAGATAAATAGCTAGTAAGGAAAACTTTCAAACCAAAAATGAATGGAGTGGAGTCCAAATAGCTCTGCTGCAGTTTCCTCTGCTCTCCCAGGAAGTAGTTATATTTATCACTTAAATATTACTCATCCAATATAATAAAGGCATAAGGGCAATGTTATAAGAGACTAAAAGAGGAATTTATGTTGTAAAGGCATACAGTCAAACATAAAAATGGCATCCGTATTAAGTGTTCTTTAAACACACAGACTTAAATATTTAGTAAATAAAGCATGGATAATTATGCTGTTCCTTTCCACTGATTAATTAATAGACTTTGCCAAATTCATTATATGTACTTCTTGAGAAAGCAAAGTTATACCGCAAGGGAAAACGAAAAATAATGTATCTGACTTTCCAGTACAGAATGCAAGATTTGGACCCTTTGAATTTTATCAGAGTATATGAGTTTCTGGAACAAATCTTCAGCCGCTGTAAAGTGTCATAATTCAGCCAACGTACTCAACTCTGACACTTTACAACAAGCAAAAATGTTGTGGGTTGGTTTTTTTTCAAACAAGTTTGCACCCAAACTAAGTTATAAAAACATAACATTTACAACTTGGAAGATGATAGATTTTCCTACCATAAATGTTCATGTGTTTGTCTTATTTTTTTTTTTTACCTGAGTAACCTAAGTAAACAGATTACAAGGCAATTTAAACATATTAGCTAATACAACGTTCACCGGACTTCTCATATATAGAAATGTACTTGACACTATTTGCAGTTTTACAAATACAAAATGAGTAAGAATTTTAAAACATATTTACTGAGCAGCCATGTCTTTGATACCTGTACAGATCAATAGATGCAGTGGAATCATGTATAGAATTTATGACTTTTTAAACGGCTTTTGTGCAACCTGGCTGTAATGTGCATTTAAAGAACTGCTGTCAACATCACAGATCCGTAATATTTACTGGTGCCAGAAATGGAGAGTACAGAGAAGGACAACAGCTCCTAAAGTAATACTGTGCTATGCAGACATCTGTACATAATTCAAATAGTGCATATTACTCAATGTCTGATGAGGAATAATAGTTAGCTGCTAATACAGACACGGGCATTTACAGGTATTAGGTTGGTTATAGGAAGTATGGATGAATGAACTTTTCCATATATAAACATGAAAGGAAAGGACTTGAATTAGGAAGTTTTTAAATAATTAAAGAAGAGAAGTTATGGAATAAATAACAAAACTTTCAATTCAACTTGCAGAAGATTCATACAGTAGGAAAAAATCCTTTACAGTAGCAAAAAATCCTTTACAGTAGCAATGAAACCATTCAGAAGCATTGTCAAATCAAAAGTAATTCAGTTTTATTTTATAATCAAAGCAACTGAAAGTAAAAAAAAAAAAAATCAACATGAAGGAAATTTAGTTTATTTCTTATAGTCTTGTTAGTGTACTTCTGTGTTATTGTACCTGTCAGGTGTTTCCTCCTCTTTTGTGCTCTGTTCTCTCTATCACTTTTGATTTTTTAATATTATTTTTAAATTTCTTTAGTCCAACATAAATCCATAGACACTAAAGCACAGTTGAATGTGCAATCTGCAGACTGGCGCGAGTGAAAACCCATAGGAATCTAACTACTTTTACGAGGTAAGCTTGGAGTAACTGGGAGGAGAAAATTTGCGCTTCAAGTACTTGATAATGTAAAGTGGAAGACAGCTAACAACAGTGATTGCTGACACTTTCCACAGGAAGGTCACAGTTGTGATAAAGGCAACATCTGCAGAAACAAAGAAGGGAAAATAAGTAATGGGAACCGGTAACACGGAAACTGGAACTTCCACAGTGCAAAGTCAATAAAAATCTCTTCATTGTTTGCTCATGCCATTGTTCAAGACCATGCAAAATTTAAAAAAAAAAAAAAAAAGAAAAGAAAAAGCAACAAAACAACAGCAAGAGAAAGTTAACCTCAACATTTGATTTGTGCCAACTCTTTTCTTTAGACAGGAACTTCAGAGACTTCCTTTCCTGTCCTTACACTGTTTTGCAGCACAAAATAATTTTAGGGGAAACCGAATCTTAGTATAAAAGCAAAACTTTCGCATAATCGAAAGTTAAGCCAGTTTATTTTTCTACTAATAAGAATAATTTTTACCCATTATAAGTTCCAAACCAGAAATTCTGCTACCATTTTGGATCCTTTATTCCATATTCAGATTATTTTTCCCTGAAACAGTCACAGCAACTAGACAATGATTCTTAAATCCTCAGAGATTAAACGAGAGCCCCAAAATTTAAATGGAAAACAATGTAGGGACATTGCCACAAGCCACAGTGAAAAGCTACTTTTTGTGACAAACATTAGCAGGAATGGTGACACCCTGAACTTACTACTGATATTTTTTGACTATATTCCCATATTTGCAATGGTCAGGCAGTACTAAATTATCATGGAAAGATCCAAGAAATGAGGTCACCTAAAGAATTGGGGTAGTATTTTTACTTTCTCATTATTTACAGGTGTGTATGTTATATAATTTACTACTCTAATGAGTTTTTAAAGGATTAAGAAAAAAAAAATCAAGAAAAGTTAAACTTCACTTACCTAAGAAAGCTCCAAAAGACACTCTGCCTATACCTGTTTCACAAAGAGGGAGAATGAAAGGATAGATTTACAGAAAATGCAAAAGTTATGTGAAAAAAAAGCCAAACAGGTTAGTTACACAAAAAGGAAATGAAAAAGATGTTAGTAGCATTAACTGAAATATTATTGCCTATTACTTTACAATCAGAGTATTTTAAATAGCAATTAAACCAAAACATTTTGAAAACACAGAGATTTTATATTTGGTCGTGTTTTAAGGCCGTGGGTAGGTAAACAGTTTTCTTACATTTGACTTCAAGGTATAATTTACTGTATAAACAACTCGATCAGAGCTGTTCTAACATGAATGAAAATCCACTTCAGAAAATGCAGTAAAGAAATGCTTTACTGCTCCAACTTTACTCATTAAAAATACTTTTCATATTAGATTTCAGCGTATAAACTTGTTCTACAGTTTTAGCCTAAGCCTGCTTAGACATCCTAAAAGTCTACGTAACGTATCAGAGACATGCCTAATAAGGCCACTGTGTGCAATTAATTCAGAAACCTAAAAACTGATTTACTTCCATGAGACAAAGCAGTATCAGGTAGTTTTCCCTTGCTAGTTTTAGTGCCCTGTCATGCTTACGGTAGGGGAGGGGATGCTTCCAAGTAACATCATTGAAAGGAACAGCGTTTGCCAATGAAGTCAAGCACCACTGGACTGGATTGTCTTCCCTGCTCTATATCATCAACTACAAACCACTATTTAGGTTTATACCACAGTACATCCACAAAAACAGACTCCATCCCCACAGCTGTGGTGTAACAGGAACAGCGTTTGCCAATGAAGTCAAGCACCACTGGACTGGATTGTCTTCCCTGCTCTATATCATCAACTACAAACCACTATTTAGGTTTATACCACAGTACATCCACAAAAACAGACTCCATCCCCACAGCTGTGGTGTAACAGGTTAGATAAGAGTAAAGCATTAAGCAGAAGACCAAGGGAAATACATTTTCTCAGATTAACTGATTAATGACAGGCAGTAAAATACATCTTTACAAAAGCCCATGAAATTGCAGCTTTTTCAGTACTCTTAATGATGACTCAACTGCAAACCACAATTTAGGTTTATACCTCAGTACATGCACAAAAACAGACTCCATCCCCACAGCTGTGGTGTAACAGGTTAGATAAGAGTAAAGCATTAAGCAGGCCAATGGAAATGCATTTTCTCAGATTAACTGATTAATGACACGCAGTAAAATACATCTTTACGAAAGCCCATGAAATTGCAGCCTTTTCAGTACCCTTAATTATGAAAAACCCCAAAAGTCAAGTCCCCAGGCTGCAAGAAGCTGTGCAATCATTTACTTACTCAGCTGTTTGGACTTGTCCAGCAAATACATGAGGAGAGTAAAGCACTCCCCCTTACAGAAAGGTTTGCAAGAAACAAAGTCCCTGAGGTTTTTACATATCTGTGAGATGACAAACCCCAAAAGTCAAGTCCCCAGGCTGCAAGAAGCCGTGCAATCATTTACTTACTCAGCTGTTTGGACTTGTCCAGCAAATACATGAGGAGAGTAAAGCACTCTCCCTTACAGAAAGGTTTGCAAGAAACAAAGTCCCTGAGGTTTTTACATATCTGTGAACATCACCTTAAAGGTGTTTCTCACCGAACAACACCTACAAGAGGATGGAAGGGCTGGCTGTCACCAATACAAAGGTGAAGCAGCAAGTTCTGCTTGATGAAGCACCTGACTTAAGAGCCTGTACCTGCGTCTGTTCTTGCTTCTTCCCTTCATTTGTAATCTGGCTGTGGAGATTCAGGAATCAACCCAATAATCTCTATTAAAGAGCCTGAGCACCAGTGTCAAGAGGAAAGAAAAAGGTACTCTGGCAAATCTGAAATCATGTAGAATACAAGTATCATACCCAGCAGGCTTGTTTCTTTATTAAAATATGACTCCTGAGAAATCTGAGAAGTAACACAACACCTGGGACAGGCAGTGAAGTGTTTACTGAATAAAATAAAAAAAATTGTATAATGTAAATACACTACCCTAAGTTTCAAACGTTTGGGACGATAGAGTGAAAGCAGAACTATGAGTCTCCTACAAACTCCCATAAAACATCTAATTCTTTTATGAGAAGTGACAACATAAAAGAGCACCTCCTTACTCATCAGCTCCTAATCTGGCTGTGGAGATTCAGGAATCAACCCAATAATCTCTATTAAAGAGCCTGAGCACCAGTGTCAAGAGGAAAGAAAAAGGTACTCTGGCAAATCTGAAATCATGTAGAATACAAGTATCATACCCAGCAGGCTTGTTTCTTTATTAAAATATGACTCCTGAGAAATCTGAGAAGTAACACAACACCTGGGACAGGCAGTGAAGTGTTTACTGAATAAATAAAAAATATTATATAATGTAAATACACTACCCTAAGTTTCAAACATTTGGGATGATAGAGTGAAAGCAGAACTATGAGTCTCCCAGAAACTCCTATAGAACATTTAATTCTTCTATGAGAAGTGACAACATAAAAGCAACTCCTTACTCATCAGCTCCAGAAAATCAGAGAGAGGAGCTGGATTCTACTCTTTGTGAGGTATAATCAAAATTGTTATATAAATTTCTTAAAAATTACATGTGTAAAATCACACTAAGATAGTTTTTTTTTTACTGAAGGATAATTTGATATAAAAATAAGTATGTATTATTTTGATGCTCAGATCCTTGATTGCTACGATTTGCAGTTTAAATGCATTCTTCTAATTTTGTGAACTATGAACAATCAGAACTTTAAGACACAGCATGGGATACCACAATTTAAAGCAAAGCAAGCTTAATATAAGCTTAATATAATAACAAAACAATAATTCTTTTATAAAGTATCTATCCTAATAGTCTTCTGCCTCACTCTCTAACAATACTTCAGCTCTTTTAAGCTTGTGGGTTAGATCTAATTAGGTCCACTTGGTCTGGCACACAAAATGATTCACCAACTCGGTGAAAGATCCTGATTTTTTTAAATCCTATCCATTTCAATAGTGCAAATCTCAATGCCAATTTAAGGCATGCAGTTCGGACTGTAAAGATCTGATCAAGAAAGGGAAAAGCTTGCGTGCTTTGAGCTAAGTTTAACACCTAGACAAAACATACTAACAGGTATAAAGATTGTCAAACTCCAGGAGAAAAGGACAAGAGAATATTTTAAGATTAATTAAGCCTCAATTTAAAGCAAAGCAAGCTTAATATAAGCTTAATATAAGCTTAATAGAATAACAAAACAATAATTCTTTTATAAAGTATCTAGCCTAATAGTCTTCTGCCTCACTCTCTAACAATACTTCAGCTCGTTTAAGCTTGTGGGTTAGATCTAATTAGGTCCACTTGGTCTGGCACACAAAATAATTCACCAACTCGGTGAAAGATCCTGATTTTTTTAAATCCTATCCATTTCAATAGTGCAAATCTCAATGCCAATTTAAGGCATGCAGTTTGGACTGTAAAGATCATATCAAGAAAGGGAAAAACTTGCGTGCTTTGAGTAAAGTTTAGAAGTTTAACACCTAGACAAAACGTACTAACAGGTATAAAGATTGTCAAACTCCAGGAGAAAAGGACAAGAGAATATTTTAACCCAAGATTAATTAAGCCCAATTTCAACTCAGTCGTATTTATAATGGGGAAAGCTGTATTTCACAAAGCATAACATCACCTATTCCTATTTTTAAAATGAGAAAAACATTAAAAATATAAAGCACAGTTCTTTGCTAAAATACTTGTACTATTACTCACCAAAGTATTCATTTAGAAATGCAAGAGAGGCCACATAGCAGCCAAGACTGAGGAATTCAGCCACCACCATTAACCAGTGCCATGTTCGTATGGTCAGTGCAACCATCAAGAGCTCAGTCAAGATTAGGGCAGTGAAGGAAATGGCAACGACATGTACAAATTCAGATTCAAAAAGCAGCAGGGCTCCATACATCAGAATACCACCTAGGAAAAGCACACAAAGATAATCACACACCGAGCGACGAAATTTTGGTGTTTCCATTTTTACAACTGCACGCTGAATATTCAATTGTTTATTATAAAAACTTGCCTGGTAGTTTTTTTTTATAAAGCAACAACATTGATCCTTCTAAAAGAACAGAAATGATATTTACTGTACTTTGTGCATGTGAAATAAAACAACCAAAGTAAAGAAATAAAACTATTAGAAAATTAAACACCTTTTAGAGGAATATATCTGATTAACTGTTAATTAACCTCATTTTGTCAAGTGCTATAAATAAATGAGATATTGTTGAAAGTGTAATTACTTTTAACTGATTACATAATTCAGCTTTCTTGAACAGTACTTCTGTCATTCCATGAAAGAAAACTACTGTGCAAATATATACAATGTGATAAGCTCTCATTAAAATTTTTTTTGGATTAGAATTTAATTAAAAACATGTCCTTTTTTAGGCGACATGCATCAATAAAAATACCAATCCACGCCGTGTTTTGAATAGGCCTGGCACGCTACAGGAATATCGATTTACAAGATAAACAGAAAGCAATATATATAACTGCTGATGAAACGTTAAGCTTTGGGAATTCAACCTGCAGCTGAAAAACAATATTGCTAATAGCAGACAAAAAATTCTCAGTTCAGTAAAATTAGTAGTCTCTCCTACCTTGGTAAATACTGATTAAAACCCAGATGAGGAAGGTCTTAAATGACAAAGATCTTCCCTAAGGGAAAGAAGTGAGAGGACAGTTAAACAAAACTTTAAAAAAAATAATATAAATCTACCTAGTCCATATATTTTAAATAGTAAATCACTAGAGACATATTTTACAAATAAAATAAGCAGTCTTGGAAGTGATATAGGCGAAAAAGCGTCTACCTGTTTTTATGATTCTTCATTGCAAACTTTTATAGAAATTGCACAAAGTCTAAATTTGGGGGTAGGATAGTTAAGGCCTAAAAAAGCAAAGATACTTTACCTTGCAATGCTCTGGCTGGTTTTCAGAGGGATGATTAGAGTAAAATCAGTTTATTTTTTATTTAAAATGTTTTTATGTCTGTTTTGTAAAGCGTAGTCTTCAAGAAAAACAGCACGATATACCTACTGACCTTACCCTCAAGCAGAACTGTAGTTACTAGTCATGTCTAAATGTGGGATAAACCATTTATTTGCATTCATAGAATAAACATATGACTAATAGAAGTTTTCAGCAAGTAGCTATTACCAAACACATTTTAAATCTTGTGATCGTGAATGTTAGAGGTTGAAACATATGCATAAATTAAAGAATAAATGCTGTGCATGTGCATATGACTCTTGCATTCTGTGAGGGCACCGACGAAGTAGGTTAGAATGGCAGAGCTGAAGGGACATGCATTTAAAAGGATAAAATGGCAAAAAAAGCAGCCATTTTGGTGCAGAAGTAGTGATCACTGGAACAGGGAAGAATCAGCACTTTACAAAGCAATGTGCTTCACTGCTGTAGAAAGTGATAAATTAACTCTTTCTATTACTTCAGTATAGGCTAAAACGTTTTCTTGGATAGGTAGCATTGATGGCAAGGTGCTTAAGTAATTTTCATAATTCTATATATAGCCTAGAATGTTAGTGACAGACCGAACAGCCAGGAAAAAAGTCTCACACAAGCACAAAGAAACATTAGATTTTTTTCTTCTCTGAGTGCCTACGAATTTTCCTTTGAGTCTTGGACACTGCTTCCACTTTTGACCATAGCTCCCAATTAGCCAGATTCGTGAATGAAGAATGAGCTCGAGTTTTTGTTCACCTTTGTGGAACTGGATGGGGTGACTCCTGAGCCTCTAGGGAACGCTGCACAACAGGCTGTGAATCATTTCCAGGTGAAAGCAGGGAGCCCTCTTGTACTCCCTTTCAAACTTTCATCAGGTTCCCCAGCTATAGCTCTGTAGGAGCCACAGTAAGAATCATATTGACTCAGTGGGTCCTCTAGGGTATGTGGCCACACCTGCCTCTCTGAACCTTCCTAATCTTCTCTTCTTCTCGCACCAGAGCAAGAGGCTGTCAATGACTTGTGCCAGTATTTCTTATTCTGCCTCTCTGAACCTTCCTAATCTTCTCTTCTCCTTGCACCAGAGCAAGAGTCTGTCAATGACTTGTGCCATTGAAAAATCTAAAAAGCATTTTCATCACTAGCATATCCCAGAAAAGAAACCAATTCCTAGGAATACAATTAACGTCCACGTCAATGCATGTTTGAACAACAGCAGATGAATAGCACTGGTAGAGATTTGCATTTAGAGTCCCTAATTTGAAAAATGACGTGCAGAAATACGTAAGGCTTCACAGCGTCACGACTACAGCAGCATCATCATAAATTGCTGTAATAAACACCCACAATAACTTTACCTTGTAATAGCGAAGTCCAATGTAGCACATAAATAACTTCTTGTACTACTCATCCATAGTCATTCACTGATCATCATCATCTGCCCCACACAGTGCACTGAACTCTACTCTCCAGTTTTTCCACTTTCTCTTTTTTTTTTAATTCCGTTTCCCTCTGAAGAGAATTATTTGGCTTCTACTTATTTATTATTCACAGAGGTGAAACATAAGTTGGGAAAGCCAGTGATTCAGCATCTCCAAAAACTGTCATTTAAGTCTAAACAAAAAACTTAGCCTGCATTTATCCACCCGTCCTGGGCAGTTTCCAAGTACAGGTTAACTTCTGTCTTTGGAAATAAGATGCTTCCAAGTTCCATCAACAGGTTCTGACAGGCAAGCTTACAACTGCCTTCAGCAGGTTTAAGGGTATGGTTTTTTTTTTGAGATTAATCACAGGCTGAAATCTCACACAGAAACTTTAAAGATTCTGAAGAGGAGAAAGAGAGAGTCAAGATCTCCAAGAGATGAGAAAAAATTCTCCCAGACTATCATTGCTAATAGCTAATTTAGTACATTTTAAAAAGACAAAGGCTCTGAAAAGTTTGGACCCTCTTCAACTACAGTCTGTTTTTGACCTTTCAGACACATCTTCAAAGAATCTACTACCCCTAAAAAGACTATCTGCTTCTGCCTTTGATCATAACTTTTCTAGGTGATGGTTTTAGATGGAGCAAAGTACCTTCCAAAAAACTTACGAAAACAGAATCTTGAGATTAGTTTCACTTTTGCAGGTGAAGCAATTATACATTTTCCTTGCTTGCAGATACGTGCAAACACACAGAAAGCAGTATCTACAGATAATTCAATTAAGAGACATCAGTTATCAATATCTGTTATTTAAAGAAAGTCAGCTTTTGGAGAAGTCAGTACCAATTTTGGGGGCAGGGGAAAATCTATAAACTGATCTACCAGTTACAAAGGAAAAAGGAGCTGTGAAAAAGTAAGCATAAATAACTCCAGATCAGGGATCCTGCCGCCAGAATGAAGGCAATTTTTACATCAACACACCTTCATGTTTTAATTATTTCAGCCCAACCACTGGTCACTCAACAAATTTATTAATAAAACTGAGTGGAACATTTGGTACTATGGATTATTTTCATAGGCTGAATTACATTAATTGATTAGCTGTGCATCTGTCTTGCAAGGAATACCTTAAGAAAATAATTTTAAGAATTCCCAGTTTTGCACACCAGAGATTCCAGCATTTGTTCATGTCAGCACTGAGGATATTCGTACCTTTGTGAGATCCTTATAAAGTTCTGGATACAGCAATGCCATTTCTGGCTTCACATCCTGATCCAACACTAGAGAGAAGACTGGAAACATAGTATATATGGTTGCATACCTAGGTGGAAGGAAAAGGACATAAATTGACACTTTTGTATGATATTATTTTAAATTGATCTACTGAGTTCCATTATTCTTTCTATGTAAGTGGAATTAAACTGGTTGTTCTACTAGTACTGAGGCAGCTTACCAATACAGCTTTACACATGCAACTTGCTCTTGTTCTTACATGAGCTGCCAGTCGTGAGAAGCTACAGAGCTTTTAAACATTCAAAACCAGCAAATTTCTTTCTTTCTTCTATATAAAATCACCCAAGCTTATCGCCTGTTACCATACTCCCCGTGCACTTGCACTTTGGACAACCAGTTCAAAGACCCAACATTTAAAATCATCCACAGAGGATGGTATGAAAAGTAAAGAAAAAACAAGCACTATGTTCTGGACATCATGGTCTAGGTAGGTGGATGAGGAAAAATCTTAACAGCTCTGTAAGTGGCTTTGGATTTTAGTATGCACATGCCAGATGTATAATTAAGTATGTATTCTCCAGGAACTTAGCCCAACTATTTGCAAACACTTTGGAGAGGTCTAGTGCTTGCTTCTGCAGAGTCTGGTGTAATCAGACCTTGATGTGACTATGATTTGTTACTATTCATTTATGTTGTTATTGTTCACTGTCAGTAGCTTCAGCTCCATATTTAACAGAATAATTGGCGATTCTCACTGAGGTTTGTATGGCAATCTGTGTAACAGCTGAAACCAGTCTGCAAGATTTCCTCTACTGTTTTCACCACGTATGTGAACAAGATTATATGGTATCTTCTTCTAAGGCCATGCAGATCCCCCTCTTCAGAGGTTTCCCCCTCAAACAGTGTGTTTTCAACCTAATTTACTCTCAGAGGAAATTTCACAGTCAGTAGCTTCAGCTCCATATTTAACAGAAGAATCAGTGATTCTCACTGAGGCTTGCACGGCAATCTGTGTAACAGCTGAAACTGGTCTGCAATATTTCCTCTATTGTTTTCACTGCATATGTGAAAAAGATATATGGCATCTTCTTCTAAGGCCATGGAGATCCCTCTCTTCAGAGGTTTCCCCCTCATACACAGTGCGTTTTCAACCTAATTTGACTTTTCTTTGTAGACTCATTCCAGGTTTTGGTAGCACACCAATGATAAACGTATGAAAAACGTGGCAGACACCAACTACATGGTGTTATTTAACAAGCTAGTTTGCTGTATTTATCACCAGGTATCATAACTCTTGGTTCTGACTTACCCTACCATTAGGAATCCTTGGTACAAGGGAACAGATGCAAAATAGAAGACTGATGAAAATACAGCCTACAAAAAGCAGATAATTATATATATTTAATATAACTCAATATACAAAACATTACAATAAAGAAATAACTAACAATACTAGTTGATTAAGATTTTGTGACATTTCAAAGACAGACATAATGTTTTTAACTGTTCAGAAAATGAAGGTTTAAATACCTGCATAGTTGAAATAATAAGGCCTCGGTGCATGACAAACTGACCAAGTGCTGCTGATCTTTTGTAACTGTTTCGACCGTGTACCATCAGCAGCCTACCTATGTGTTTAAACTGTGTGATGGAGAAGTCAGCTGCTAGGGAAGCTTGCTTTCCCTCCTAGGACAAAACAAAAACATTCCAAATATGAAACCCAGCATAAAAGATGTGTTTCAAGTTTCAAAACTCTAAGTGATACTCAATTTCAAAAGTCAAGTTTGCTCCTAATTAAAAAAATCAACCCTGCAATGAGACATAGAGGACAATTTTTTGTGCATAATTTAAGATACAGTGGATGTTACAAATAAGTTTAATCACCTCTCCTGCTTCTTTCAGGGAAACACTACACAGAAATAGTTATAATGTTTTCTGCTCTTCTTGCTCTTTGCATTTAAAAAGATAAAGCAGAGGACATCAAAGCAGAGAAAATATTAGTTCAAAGACCAAGCATTTTTATCATCTTACAGCATACTTTAATTAGAAATTATGAACTCACTGCTGTTTAAGAAAAAAGCTTCTAATCCCGTGTTACGAAACTACTACGTGGTACATATTGGACAAGGAAATTGTTAACGTTACCTTGCCTTCAATTCCAATTCCACAGTCTGCTGCTTGGATCATGCTGACATCGTTTCCTCCATCACCTGGAAAATGTCACTGCAACATTCAGCTCTTCAGAGGTTTTACTCTCCTGGCCTTAAAGTATTTTAGAAAGCTCTTATATACTTTTATATTCTTACAACTGATCTATGGATTTCGATCGATTACTTCAGCAATCAAGACAGTTTCCTGTGGAATAACGAAGACAACCACACCTTTCTCGTGGAAAGGCATTTTGTGCTACATCTACATCATACCTGGCTGTTGATGGAGGAGTCTCCTTGCATTTGTTTCAACTATTTCTCAATGGTGCCATCTACTGCTTAAGTGTATTACAGATTTTAGCTACTGCAAACGAAGGTGGTGTCAACAGTTACCTATTGCACACGTGCGTTTCCCGGTGTGGTGCTGTAACAGTTTCACAATATGAGCTTTTTGGGTGGGAGAACATCGGCAGCACACCACGGCAGGACACTGGCAGGCCAACTCTACAAATTCATGCTCGTAATACTTCAGACAAACCTAAGGAAAAAAAAACCAAAACACTTGATTTACTTACGATTCAATACTACTATACGTAGTCTAACATAATACTTCAGACAAACCTAAGGAAAAAAAATACACTTGATTTACTTACAATTAAATACTACTATTTGTAGTAGCAGACAACTATACGTAGTCTACTATATGTAGTCTAATGTAAGTGTATTACAGATTTTAGCTACTGCAAACGAAGGTGGTGTCAACAGTTACCTATTGCACACGTGCGTTTCCCGGTGTGGTGCTGTAACAGTTTCACAATATGAGCTTTTTGGGTGGGAGAACATCGGCAGCACACCACGGCAGGACACTGGCAGGCCAACTCTACAAATTCATGCTCGTAATACTTCAGACAAACCTAAGGAAAAAAAAACCAAAACACTTGATTTACTTACGATTCAATACTACTATACGTAGTCTAACACAAAAACACAGTATAAAGAGTTCTTTTTTGAAGTTTTGCTCGCACAACATCCATCTGACAGAAAAGACCCACATTCTCCTGACTGTGAATTTATTATTTTAAACTGACATCATTGTCTTTCATTTAGAGAGCCAACAAACTTTGGGGTTAAGAAAAGAGACAATGATTATGCACGCAGCATACAAATCCCGTTCTGTTACCATACTGCCCAAGGAGGTGGTGGAGTCACCATCCCTGGATGTGTTTAAGGGCCGTTTAGATGCGGTACTGAGGGATATGGTGTAGGGGAGGACTTTGTAGAGCAGGGTAGATGGTTGGACTCGATGAGCCCAAGGGTCTCTTCCAACCTGAATGATTCTATGATTCATACAGGAGACCAGGTAACCAGCAACATTTGCCCATCTAGAACACATATCTTCTAATTAGCACTGAGTGAAAAATGAAAGTATTTCTAAGGACAACTTATAGTATGGGGAATCATTGGTAAGTAGTTTAAAAGCATGAAGGCAACAATACTTTACTTTTTGAACATAAGCATATACATAAATGTAATTTGACAGCAGCCAAGTTCTTACCTCAAGTGAGTCCCCAGATATCACCAAGGCACAATCATGCTTCCTCCTAAAGGCATTTAGTTCTAAGTGAGCCTCTCCTCGAGTGGTAACCTTCAATAAAATAAAACCACTCACTTAAAAGATTTTGTGATAGTCTTAGAAAAAAAAAACCTGCCTAAATAAATCAGGTTTGGAGAACTCGTATCCAGAAGGCCTCAGTTCTTCAAGTATTTTATCCCAGTGCAAGCCCAATGCCCATGGGACATGACTACAAGCCTAGAATCTTAAGGAGTGAAAAGACTCAAACAACAAAAATTTACTTAGTCAGCCTCCATGGTTCCTCACCAAAGTAGACCAGGGCTAAAAAATTAATGAATTAATGATATTAAAGTATCTTAAGTTCAAGCTGACCTGATTCCTTCCATCTTGGCAGGCCTAGATTAAAAAAAAAAAAAAAAAGATAACAAACCAAACAAACCCCCAAACTTCTATTTATTAACCAGTAAAATGTGTTCTTAGAATAATGCAGAATGTTAACATTAATAGTGCCTTCAGTTTGGGTGAGCAGACACAGATTTCAAAAGATACATAAAAATGCTCACTAGTACTAATCCTTTTGGATCTTGCATGAGTATGCAAGCAGGATCAACTGGCATAATACAAAAGAACTACATCATAGATTTTTTTATTTACATAATTATTGTCTCAGAAAGGCCCAGCTGTGAAATGGAAAAAGTGGTCAAAGGTTACCAAACAGATTTTGGAAGGTTTTGAGCTAGAACACAGAACATATTCATGTGTGTACACATGGAAAACACAAATTATAACCAGATTTTGAGGAGACTGGGAGTTTTTGGTGTGGTGGTTTTTTTTCCTCTTTCCCCAATAAAAGATGAATGTATTTTGGAGTTATCATGCAAGACAACATTCCAATCACAGAATAAAACACAAACTCTGGTTACACTTCTAATTTTGGCTCTGTCAGCACTTTGATTAAATAACTTTTAACGAGTTTTGTCTTTGGCCCACTACTACCCAGAATCAGATGTAGTCCAAAAACCTTTTTCCCTCCAGATGGGCTCTACTACACATAAAATTTGAGTTAATTAAAAAGCACCTGCAAACAGGAAAACCCATACACACGTCCCAATTCAGGATTTTTTTCCTTCTTTCCCACAATTAAAAATGTAAGGAGAAAGTTCCTTGTCTGCCCACTGTTAGGAACCTTGGATTGAATTGGCCCATTATAACCCTTCTGCATTACAGAGATTAAGAGGTGTGAGTACTTGGTGCCTACTGATGAGCAGTAATTGCTCTCTCTGTTCTACCTTTCACCTAACAGAGGTGTTTTTTAAAAATTTTTCAATAGCTTTAGAACAATACATCAGTTAATTTCTTTACAAAATGAAGAAGCTGAGACTTCTAAGAATAAAAAGGAAGAGTGTTAAAAACAAAATGCATTTTTTGGGGGAAGCCAAAGTAGTAAATAACATTTTATTTACTAATTTATAACTAAAATAGAAATGTAATAGGGCTTGTTATTTTCTTCATTAATCCAGAAGTTATTCTTTTGCGACAAATACAGCCACAGAAATAATTCTGTATAAATCCATTTCCTAACTAATTTAAAACTTTGGGTACTTTAAGTTAACACAGTTTTATGCTGATCTCTTATTACCAGTCGAGGTAATGAAAATAAAAATCTGACTCAACTAAATAGATTTTGTTCAGGAAGACTTAATTTGTGGTGTTACAACATGGAAAGGTCAACAAAAATTGATCTGAAGTTTTATCAGAAGCATTAATAATTTAATTGCAAATAGTAGTCTGCAGGGCCTAATTTGCCATTCTGATGCTTCAGAAGAAACTACATTTACATGTAAATTATATTCATATAATTATTTCTGTAGGTGCAAGTGGTTCATTTAGAACAAACACAGACGTATTATGTCTGATCACACAGCATCAATCAACGTCTGGAGAATCTATTTTTGTTTGGCTTCAGTAGAGTTGATGCTATGCAAATATAACCAAAATGTATAGAAAAAGATGCTCAGTTTGCGTTTCTAACAATTCTCTTAAACAGTCTGTTAATAAAATGCAAATATATATCATGATATACAAAAATAGTCACAATTTTTTCATTCTGATTTGAACTATTTCAGGATTATTTCTGTAGTGTGTCAGCAAATCTAGAAACAAGAACCCTTAACCAGAAGCAATGCTTTGCAACTCTACATCCCTGAATAACAACCTGAGTACTACTCTCTTGACCATTATTATGACACTCTGTACAATAACCCATCAATTTTCAACAAGCAGCCAACTAGTAATCAAAGAAAGAAACAATGTTATTAACTGTCCTTTAATGAACCAACAAAAAACCTGGTACTATACTTACAGGTCTGAAAATGTGAATATCTTGAGTTCTAGACACTAAGTGAGAACTTTTGGCAATGCAAGTTGCTGTTTCCAGTTTATCTCCCGTTAACATCCAGATCTGCAAAATAATGTAAAAGTTTACTCATTTGGACATTAGATGCATCTGTTCTCCAAATCTAAATGACATTTCTCTCCAACCTTTTTCTAGTACCTTTTGGGATCGGATTACCAGAGAAAATATACTGGTATGTGCATTTTTAACTAAAATTGGTAGGCAGATTTTACTGCAGTTAACATACAAAGAAGAAAAGAGCTTTCTTTACTTCAGGCAGCTTCATTCCCCTTCCCTCCTCACAAGGGCCAATGTCTCAATTTACACAAAGACAAGATGAACCTCTGGATGAACCCACTGGCATAGCTGAACAGCAGAGAAAACTTAAAGGTCTTTCCCTATGGCCCCGATGCAACCTGGAGCTAAAGAATGAGGATGCAGACACCTACAAGAGAGATCCCATTTGTCAGGAAAATGATGTGACACAACAGTCTGTGGTCCTGGTGAGACCAGACAGCATACCCTGGAGGAAGAGCTACAGTCCCAAAGCTCCAAAGAGGTCCTGCCCACCAACCACGCAGAGCTGGGATGAAAGCATTAAAGGAACAAGGTTGAGGGTCCATCTGTTCTTAAAGTGAGACAGCTTGCTCTCCCTCAGCCCCTTAACACCAAGAAAGCTGAAGGACACCCGGATGAAACACCAAACCAAACAGACCACACAGGAAGAATAACTTAAGCTGCAGGAGTTATTACTGGTTATAGTAACTAAGTTAACAGCTGCAATTTTACCAACTGTAAGCTCTGCCTCCCTCTTTTCCTGTACATCTCAGGTAAGATCCTTTTCATTAGTGTCCATGTGGGTCAATGAACGGACAAGAGACTTGTGTTTTCTCATCAGGAACAAAGTAATCTCTGATTTTATGACCTATCTACAGCTACCGTTGTGGTTCCAGCCTACTACAACGTGGGTTGTAATTAAAGCCAGAACCGCTTTAATGCTCTGAAATCCTCGAACTAATCATTAAACCTACCCCTCCCACACACACCAAATTGTCACTCTGTTCTATACCTATTTGTAGCAGCACATACCTAACAGTCAGAAGTGACCACAAAGAGAAGAAATATCAAGAGCAAACGAGAAAATACTATACATGAAATACTAATATTTAAGTACTCTGCACGTCAGACCATACAAAAAATAAATTTGATGTAATCACAAGGCCGTAACCCATACATATATTTTTCTCATTGTGCATTACCAGCCAATTCACCTGAAAGCCTTTGGGAAACAGGACTTAATTAAAAATAGAATAAAGAAATAGCAGACATGGGAAGGGGCCTCTGGAGATTATGTAGTCCAACTCCCCTGCTCAAAGCAGAGTCAACTGCAGCAGGCTGGTCAGGACCACATCAAGACAGTTTTGAACGTGTTCAAGGATGGAGACTCCAGCAGCTCTCAGGGAGACCTCCTCCACTGTTTGAGCACACTCACAGTAAGAATTTCTCTTCTTATATTCAAGTGGAACTTCCTTTATTTCAGTTTGCATCCATTGCCTCTTATGCTTTCACTGTGCACCACAGAAAAGAACCTAGCTCTATCCTCTTTGCACTCTCCCTTCAAGTATTTATTGACATTAATAAGATCCTCCTAAGCCTGCTGAACTTTACTCTCTCATAACTACTGTGTGTGGCCAAGGCTGTTCCCTCAACCAGCTTTCACATCCTCCTTGTTTGTTAGTATGAGGACTAGTAGAGCATCTCTCCCTGTGTGTGGCCAAGGCTGTTCCCTCAACCAACTTTCACATCCATGAGCAATTCCTCCTTGTTTGTTAGTATGAGGAGTAGTAGAGCATGTCTCTTTGTTGACTCCTCAATCACCTGCATCAGGAAATTATTGTCATTGCTGTCCAAAATTCTCCTGGTTTGCTTGTGAAGATCATAGAATGGTACAACTGAGAGATAAAACATGAACCTCCTCTGCATGGTCAGACCAGAAGACCAGTCCCCTTCTGTGTTGCCCCTCCAGCAGATATTGGGGTGTTTAAAGTCCAGCACAAGGACCAGCACTTGCAGAAGTGAGGCTTCTTCCAGTTGTCTGAAGGAGGTCTCTTCTACTACTTCTTGATCAGGCAGTCTGCAGCAGACACTGACCATAATGCTGTCCACATTGGTCTGCCTGCTAATTCTAGCCCATAAATTCTCAACTGGCTCATTATTTGTCCCAGGGCAGAGCTTCGTGCATTCGTCTCGTGTAAAGGGAGGTTCCCCACCCTTGCTGCAAAGCATGGCTCATTATTTGTCCCAGGGCAGAGCTTCATGCATTCGTCTCGTGTAAAGGGAGATTCCCCACCCTTGCTGCCAAGCGAAATAACCTTCTCTCCTTCTCAGGCTAAAAAACCCCATCGTATCTGATTCCATTTAATCAATGCAAAGGCAACACACCTTTTCTGTGGGGAGTCTGACACTCTGCTTCAAGGAAAATGTACATAATCACACCCACTCCCCTCAGGTATTGCTCATCTCTGTACTTCAAACCCTCTCTCAAATAACTGTGCAATTGATAGCTGTCCAGCACAGCCTGCCTACGAACAAAGCACAGCACTAACTCTTGTGCAAAGCTCTTCACGCCTGTCCCTTTAACGTGACTTGAACAAACTCCAAGGGCCATGCTGAATTCTAGTTCAAACAATGCTCCTTTTGATCTTTGCTGAGACTTCTTGTGAGTGCCAAGCCTGAAAACACTGGTATCATACGCGTCTTGTGCCAAACTCATTTAGGGTCAGCTAGGACAGTTTACTTTAGACAGTCAGGGGATAAATGACTAGGAGTCATATCCTTTTACCCATCGCTGGTTTCCTCACAGAAGCAAGCTTAAGATCAATGAAACCTGTGGTGGACAAAGGAACTTCGCACGCAATGTCTTTGTTCATTTCTGCTAGCTTAGGCCCAGAACACACTCAGGACTTAGCATATTTCTTACATTGAATGAACCCAAAAAGAGACAAATATAATTCCTGTCTTGTAAAAAACAGAAGTTAATAAATTATAAACTGCTGTGTCAGCAGTATGTGTTCAGTACCTTTATTCCAGCATTTCTTAGCATCTCTAGGGTTGGTCTAACATCTGCTTGCAGCTGATCTTCTACTCCAGTGAGACACAGCAATTCCATTTCTCGCTCCAAACTCTCTACAACGGCAGCAACCTTCAGGTTTCTATCATGTATGCTTAACTTTGCTTGGTTATATCGACTCTGTTTGCACAAACACAAAACTACTTAGAGTTTGCTATGACTCATATAGTATACATTAATTCTACCAATCAGTTCTAAAATGGAGTCACCAGGATAAACGTTTGTCTTTAAATATCTTTAACAAAGAACAAGATTAAAAGAGTGAATTTTACTTTACATCCAATGTTGTAAGTGTTATTTCTGACAAATCACCTCAAGAAAATACCTTCTGAACTATTAAGAATTAGGCATCACAGCATCTAAGCAGGAACTGCCCTCATCTTTGAGGACAAGCAGATTTTTTTAGGTCATGTTGGAGCTACAGAATTAACCTTATGCTACCTTCTGGGACAACACTGTCCAGTCACATAATAAAGCAAAGCAGTATCCTATGTATGACAGCAGAACAATCACTAACGAATGACAACACCTCTAACAGATTGTGTGCCATACTGATATTTTAAATATTAAATCATCTTTTTTGCCACCTAAATAGAATAAAAAAGAGAAACGTTCTGCTTGAAGTAACTAAACACGGTGAAGCACAAGATCCCTCTGTCCCTTCATACCTCAAAATCTTGGTATTGTTCTTCAGTCAGTGATTTTTTGGCAACAACCAGTGTACGCAGTCCTTCTCGGGCCATATTACCACACTAAATGGACCAAACCACAGAATAATTATGTGAATATTCAACAGTATGTACATGTTTTATACTATAAGCTAACAGGGGATACTGGTGTTTCTTTAGACTCAGATTATTTTGGAGAAGCCACAAGCAGAATAAAAAGCAATTATATTTCAGGTCCCCCAAATAAAATGATATGCTATTGGTATCCCAGTTAGATTTCTTCTCCTAGCTTAAAGAAACTTCTTTTAGGTTGAAGATGTATTATTAAAACTATTTTTGAGGCATGTAGCAGAGCTACATTTTCTTTTTCCACTGAACATACCTCTTATCAGAGAAATATCTACACATTAAAAATAGCCCTGGAATAGCATGTCTTAATGAAAAACAAGGCTGCCCAGTGCAAAACACTTATTGATTTGACCTCATAAAGCTAAATAAATTAAACAAGTATTTTACAATTAATTGTGCATCATTATCGCCAAAAGTAATTTTTATGACATTTTGCTAGGTCTTGAGGGAGTTTAATTTATTCATGTCCCTGAATAAATCAAACTGCCCTGCAGCAGATATTGATTCATATTGCCAATACCATTATGAACATACATGGTGTAATCATTGTATTAACATATTGTCTGTATGTAGGGTCAAAATAAGATGATTGCTGGTACCTACTAGAGCCACACAGTGAAAAGTATTTATCAGTTCTGAAGTTCAGTCACTAGCTATTTTATATTAAGTTTAATAGATGTTGCAAAAACCTATTTCAATTTGGCTGCAACCCTTACTAAACTTCGTAATTCATAATCATACCTCACTGCAGAATTTGATAAAACAAGGGCATTTCAGGATAAATAGGTTTATAGCAGAATACTTCTCAGAAGTAATTAGGTTTTATGTGAAAGGTCAGTCAAAGAAAAACAAATTTCCTTGTTTTAAGTAGGAACGTGTTCTGCTATGACTACCAGCTTTGCTTTTCCTGGGGGTTATTCAAGAGTTGGAAATAATTCTAATCCCTTAAAACCCGTTCAGGATATATGTAACTGAACTTCAAAAACCCATTACTGCCTTGGCTCAGGTTCTTCTTTGAACCCATTCCAATAATACCCAGTATTTTCATTTTAAATTTTCAGTTTTTACAAAATGTTATTTTTTATAAATTTTGATTTTCTTTCTTACCTCTTCTTCTAACCAATCATTGTATTGTACAATAGTGGACATGGCAACATCTGCACCCTTCATATAAAATGTAATTTCTCCTGAAGATTCATCCTAAAATTTTACAAAAGAAATAGAGGGAAAACAAACTGTTTATACAGTCAAAACAATACCTACCAGTAACCTACTTGTCATTTTAAGGAGTCAATGGATTATCACTTATAATAGATGAAGTGCCTTCCCAAGAGAGGGTAAATTTTATTTCTTGATGTTTTTGCTTTGATCGAGATAAATATTCCCTACTTTTTCGTGTAAAAGGATCAGCTCTAACTGAAGTCAATGTGAGTAACAGATTCTCAGCATCCCTAAACTACCTGTCTAAATTTTAAAATATCAATGTTATGCCCCCTCTAACTACTATTTTGTTTCTTTGGTGGCATATACTATCTAAACCACAACAGAAAGTTTGCTCCGTATCTCTGAAATACCTCTCTAACTACTATTTTGTTTCTTTGGTGGCACATGCTATCTAACCCACAACAGAAAGTTTGCTCCGTATCTCCGAAATACCCAAGTAATTAAAAATGTACAAATAACTAATGTAAATGATCGTTACAGATATTTTAACAATGAAACATTCATTGCATATTCAGAGAATTCACACGCAGGCAAATATAATCCAAATCAGGAGTTTCTGAGGTATGGTCTGTCACAGAATGAAGAACTGAGCCTGATCTGCAAGTCTCTTAGAACATCTCTGAAGATGTCACTGTACAACAGGCTTAGGGCCAGTCCCACCTAAAGAAACATGAGGTATGGTCTGTCACAGAATGAAGAACTGAGCCTGATCTGCAAGTCTCTTAGAACATCTCTGAAGATGTCACTGTAAAACCGGCTTAGGGACAGTCCCACCTAAAGAAACACGGACTTGCCAAGGTCTCTCCAGACCTGAGCATGCAGATATTCTGCCTGCAGTATCCTTGCCTAAGGCTGATGGCATGCCTGAATTGTCATCGTGGGCAAATAAAATAAAATTTAAAAATCACAGGAGTTTTACATCAATTTAACTGGGACTTGGCACTGATCTAACCATCGAACGGTTCAGACAGCAACACTGTGTCTGAAAAAGCAGCAGCACTAGTAGTAGACAAAGATGCTAATTACCAATCTAAGAAGTTTCAGCCATGAAGAAGCAACATATTTGGCATGAAAAAAAAAACCAAACAAAATTAAAAACAAACGCTTAAAGTCAACTTGCAGTATCAGAGGCTAAGTGTGAAATAGGATAATTAAGACGTTCCCATGTAAGAGAAGAGTCCATTCTTTGCAAAGCTCTCTGCAACATCAGGCTCATTTGATTTTTCTACAATTGCTTGCTTGGTATTTCATGTGTACTTGTGTCAAAGACGTACGATTTGAAAATCTTGAGAAATGCATTCCATGAATGATCGAGTTTCTAGCAAATTTTATAAAAATAAACATTCAATAAAAACATTTTTTGAGAAATAAAAAAAAAAAACCAACACCCCGAACACCCCCAAAATTACCCTAACTATGATCCCCATGCGTTTGCTCTCAGAAGTGAAGGGAAAGATCTGCAGAATATAGTAGGTCAGAATGTGTCCACCAGGGGTCTTCAGCTGCATTGAGGTCAAATCCCTGTTAACCAGAGTCAGACCCACACTCTCTGTCCACTGCACCAGAGCCACCTACAGAAAGAAAAAAAAAAAAAAAAAAAGGGAAGAAGAGACATGTTTAAGTCATGTTTAAGTGTGAAAGGTCTATTATACTCTTATATAGGTTAGGCTAAAGCCAAACAACTGTTGCTGCGGTAAAAGTCTAAATTCTTTCAACAATCTGGGGGAAAAAAAAAAAGTGAATAGTAGCAGACTGAGTACAAAATCTTAATACATCAAATGAGCATTTTATTTCAGAAAGCCTACAAAAATTCTTACGAAGAATACAAAAGCTTATTTGAACTTATTCCTGCAAATGAGATATTTAGAATATATTGTTGTGAAGTAACAGTTCTAATTCAAAACCAGAGATATATTCAACAATACTTAAAGGACACCCAGTAGAAATTATGCAAAACCAGAACACAATTTCTGAACCAATGACACCGCTATGTAGATGAAAAATGTTGGGAGTATTTTCGTATAAAACATTCTTTAGATCTACAATAACATGCAAGTTGAGACATTGAAATATGCAGTAAACAGATAAGCAAAGGATCTTATTTTAGCTTGCTTTGTTTCAGCAATAATATAATTGAGTTCTTACCATATCAAATGATAGGGAAACCAAGCTTACAGTACTGCATCCCACAAACATGCTTGTGAAAGTCCCTTTTACAAACCCAGAAATGCTGCATTATACAATTATCACTATTAGCTACCACTACATGCCATCTTCAATGCATGCAGAATCAGAGATTTGCTTTTTTACAATTTTATTTTTTTTTTTACATTTTGCTGCTTTAAAGCACATGACATATAACTTCTGCTTACTTCTATGTTATGCTTTCTATCATTACCACTGTATGGTTTATTCCTTAAAAAAAAAATTAATACTTTAGGAAAATTGATCTACTGTTAGTTTATATGTAAGCCATATTCCATATTTGAATGGAAGTTTCTGATTAAAAAGATTTCTCCTCCACAATTCTATTTTTATTTTTCCAAATGCTAATCATTACTGGAAAATAGATTTTTAAATGACTAGAAAGGTAGTCATCATGAAGTTAACAGAATTCTTATGGAACGTGCCTCTGCTATTAATCTCAGGTGAGATTAAAAACATAAAAATCAAATATTTGGATAAAAAGCATGCAAATATAAAATCCCTAGGTAAGTTCAACAGACACAATGACTAATGTTCACTAAGAATTTCACACAAAACAAGCAAATTATAGCGTCTATGAAAATTTAAAATTGGAAAAAAAAATATTGTGTGAATTTCTAAGAAACCCTAGTAGTGCCATCTGTCTGGGTATCACCAAATAAAAATGCATCAAGATGCAGTTACAGAAGGGAAAAGAAAACACTTTGAAAAGCACCATTTTAAAATCTCGAAAATCACAGGAAGTCTTGTTAGAGATTTTTCTTCTTCAATAAAAGTACCATATCAGCTGTAAATGATCCAGTACTCCCAAGGTTAATTTTCAATTTTCACAGTGAAAGGTTACTATTACATTCTGACCTGTAAATTGCATCTTTCTACTAATACCCTATCATCTCATTTGTGTCCCTTTGCAGCTAGGACTTAAGTGTTCTATATTTGGTGACTCACATCTGTTTATTATTTCGTTTATGCTTGGCTTCACTTACCGCTTGAATTCGTATTTTGCAGCACAGTCATTTTGGATTCTTATACCTGGCCTACACACAACTGCACTTTTTTTTTTTTTCCCCTTTTAAATTGATCAGTGCAAATACCATAGCAGAAATAGTCAATAAGGCTCAAGAGTCAAATAGATGCCAAAAAGGCAACTGAATAAACTTGAGAGCGAGACACTGAGTTTGACTCCCGTCATTCAGAATGAATCAAAGCACCTAGACTTCATCATCATCCAGAGAAGAGCCAGACCTTACCATTAAATATCTGAAGCTTTTAGAAAACACAAATTAAATAATTTTTTTAAAAAGTATTTTGCAAATGGCATGAAAATCTAAAATTATTAATCTTAAATAAATATATACTGAATGGCTGGCTACAGAGCATTCAGAAAAAGGATTCTTAGGCTAAGCCCCTCTTCTTGAGGTTTCCCCTCCACAAGTATATTCTCTTCTCTTCAATATGTTTCTGAAACCTGACATTAAAATGGTCTTGCAATCTGGTGTGTGTACCTCAAGAATCCTTAGAATGACAGATACACGCAACAGCTGTGGCTTCTACAGAGCTTGACATACTGGATGGAGTCAGATGAAGCAAAGGTTGGACAAGCACAAAAGTCTCTGCTGGTGATGCTACCATTTTGCTTTATAAAAAAAAAAATCCACTCTAATGATAATTATTTATTTGTCAATAACTATTCATTTCCTAACACAAACAGATGCAATGTGTCAGGTTTCCTGAATCCAGGCTAGGGACTTGCTTTATCATTTTGTGGCTCTTGCCTGGCTTATCACCAAGCTTCACTTCTATGGGAACTGGCTGCCTGGGAGACAGAAGTATGTTGGTAGATACAGGGTTCTCCCAAAACTGAGACACAGGTGAGCACCTGAACCCACTAACTGCGTAGTGTTCTCACGACAGGGAGTGCAGGTGGGGTCAAGGAGAGCTTCTGTGGTTTCTAACGTGCTAGTTGTCTTCCTCCTCAGTAGCAATCCAAAGGGTGAAGCCAGCTATCCACCTCTCGCATAGGTGACAAGGTCAAAGCAGCAGCTCCCAAATTAGGATTGAAGGTAGCAAACTCTTGCATTATGAAATGGAAATGCAACAGAGCTAACAAAAGCTACCAGGAAACACCTCCTGTTTGGTGTTTCTCAGCCAAAATCTTTCAGATGTTTCTATCTGCCACATGCCCGCTGTTGAGCTCTGGTTGCCTGTCAGCAGTGTCTCTCCACTAGAGGCCACCCAACCCTCAGAGCTTCTACAGTCCATAGCTCCAACTATCAAACTCTTCAATCACCACAGCGCACATCTTCATTCAAAGTCAAATTCAGAGACTTCATAAGGAAAGTGTCTGAACTCAAGCACTAACCGTGCGACCCACAACATAACCTACGGCTCAGGAGGTGGAAGTAGCTTCTCCGAGCAGGACCGTGTGTCTAGCACACATGCCTGAAGAACATGTGTGTCTTGTGAGGGTCACGAAGCAGGAAAACTTCAGAAGCACTCTTGTTACAGACCATGGCAGCCCCGCATACTAATTCCATGCTTTGGGGACATAAGCACCCCATTTGTTTAGAAATGTTCATTTAACAGAACTAAATCAGAACCAAGCAGCTTATAAATATCTTAGGTAGTTTCTAGACGTTCCATGAAGTACATAAGGTTGTTAGGTGACAGGGATGCAGTCAGTTGTTTAATCAGTCACAAAACCTGAGCCCACTAGAGTCAGGAAAATGAACAGTGAAGGACCTCAAACCCCACATCAAGCACAGGAGAAAAACCCCAAAACCATTATTCCCATTGTGGATTCAGAACGGCATATTTAATTAGAACATCAGACTGATTTTAACCTAAAATAAATACTAATCAACGTTTTTAAAAAACTTTAGAAAACATGTAAACCGATAGGCCACAGAAAGCTGAGTGTATTTAATTTTGCCTTAAATCAATGACATTCTAAATGATTGTTTTCAACTATGGTGCCAATATTATTTTTTTTAAGGAAAAAAAATCTCTTCTACAATAAATCCTATTAGCTTATGACTCTCATTTAACAACCCCAATGAAAATAATCACGTGGCAGAAAAACTACAAATATCTAAGCACTTGAGTCAATAGTCAAAATGAAGGCCAACATGTAAGATGAAACAGACTGTCCATAGAAAGCACTTAAAGGAACAGACATATCTTTATTTACTTTCAACTCTGAGAATGAAAGAGTGAAGTACCTCCCTGTCCTATCAAATAAGAGGATTTTGCTTCTCTCTGGAGCGGTGTTAGATGGCTTTAGGCCACTCAATCAGTATCTACAGGGCTGTTCCTTACATAGCCTAACTCAAAGACCATCTCTGGATTCTCCTGACCTTTCCCTGTGAGAGTGAACAACCTACCCAAAGAAGCACATTCTCACTCCCTCTCAGATTAACATCTTCCTTCGCTTACTCTGGACCAACAGGAAATATCACTTCTCACCTAGCTGTCTTATTAATTTTCAGTTTGGGGAATTAGTATTTATTAGTATTTTCCCTTTGCTCTATGGAAAATGTAACTATGTCTTAATTACTTGTCATCTTGGGAGCATTATAGCATGAAGAAGTCCCAGTTAAGGAAAATCTGATATGGTCACTTGAAAAAAATGAAACTCGCCTTACCTTTGGGCACATAGGATTATAAATCCACAAAGTGAGGTACCTGAAGCATGCTGCTGAATCCTGAAGACCTTCAGCTACTGGGTCAATCCTAAAAGGCTGTTACTGCTTGGCAGAAGACCAAAAAAATGTCCTAAGCTGTTCTTGCTTGCTTTAGATACTACATCAATCAGGATTGGAACATACAAACCATCATGCTACTACTGCTCCCTTTGAATTCTGGGCTGTTTGGAACTTAGCTGGTCTTAGGAACCTAATCCACCGTCTTGGGTTTTTTTTAATAATAGAATATTTGGGAGAGAAAGCAGATGTGGAAAAAAAGAAGCAACCATCCACCCCACTCTAAGCTTGGATAAATTGAAACAGAAATTGGATACTTACTTGACTCAAACATAGCTTTCTGTCAACCAAGACAGAATAGCAATGTATTTCTATGAAAAAATATTCAAACCCCTATTTAGACTGAAACTGTCAAGAGCCTGAGTGCATCCTCCTTCCTAGGAGTTCAACCAGCTGCATTCAAGGCCAGCTCAACTGTTAAAAGCTGAGATGAAGAAACATGTCGAAGAAGAAGTTTCCATGGAGGCTGCCCTCCCCCTTTAGCTTGGTCCTGGTGAGCTACGTTGCAGTCAGGTTGCCCACACTTAGTCATGTACCTTGCTCACCTGGCCCTGATAGGCAGACATGACCTCCTGGCTTTGGACCTACCTCACTGCCATGAACTTCCCTTGCAATCACCGGACTGTGGCTAATTGGCTAACGCTGGTTGCTGTCTCAAGACCTGACTTAATGATTTGACATCTTGGCTTGAATTCAGACGTGCCTCATCACCACAGACCTGTACGACAATCTCTACTCTTGACTGTCTCTGGTTTCCATCATGGAACGTGCTCTTTTTACCTTGTTTGGATATAGTTGGGCTGTACACCTCATCACTGGGACCACCACCTCTAGCAGCCTGGCCACCACGCTCAGCTCCTGGCCTCCCTTTCCTTGCGGGCCAGCCTGCCATGCTGCTCCCTAGCAGAAATATCTAACTGCTCAATCGTTACAAAGCGTTGCCTAAAACAGTCTACGGCCAACTAAATGTCACTTTCAACACACAATATTCTCTTTTGAGCTAACAGCAGTTGAAGGAAAAGACCCACCACCTCACGGCTGGTGTTGGCCACCCCGTCCAGCAGTTTGGGAGTTCCCCACGGTTGTGCTGATGGCTTCTCCAGAGCCACGCTATGAACCTCACCACTTCAACTGAAAAATGACCCATATAAATAAAGGCTTTGAAGCTTTAGGCATATATGAGGGAGCGATTTGTAGGGTGAGCAGGATGGACTAGAGATGGAAATGTTGTAAGCTACCTTTGCTGCTTAGAACTCTCATATAATCAACCTTGATCTATTTCAGAGTATCTAAGAGCATCTTCCCTTCAGACAATAGGATCTACATTCAAAATCAGGCTGCCATCTAAGGTATACAGAGGTTATATGTGTAATAGTTTGAAGTTAAGGCTATTGGTTTGGAAAAGGGCAAGAAGCAGTGGGATTTCTTTTTCCCCACTGCATGAGCGTTCCCAACAGTTTCTGTTTGGATTGTTCAACAACAACTCACATGTTTCCAATCAGCACCGGCTTGTTTATGTTTATAAACAATGATTTGATAACTAACACTTGCAGTCCATCGCTTTTCATCAAAACCCTTCATAATTAAAATAAAATTATTAACTTAAAAATACAGCTTGATCATGTGAAAAAACTACCGATCAATATTCAAGACAAGCTATGGAGTAGTTATTCTTTGTGGGTCTCGAAGGTCATGAAAGTGATGGTTTTATGCTACTGAGTGATTTGCTTTTCACAATACATTGACAAAACAACACAATTAGTCTTGCTTCAATAAGCACACACAATAAAATGAATTAAACAATACAACATGTCTCATACATTACAGCTTCACTTTTGTAAACACAAAAGCTGCTTCACTAAGGGCATTATCATTTCCCTGTCTGTTTTTAAATGATTGGCTTTGTATCCTTATAATTAATTTTAGCAACTCCGTTGTCTCTGGACAGAAACGTTGGAATTAAATAACTGACCACGCTTTAAGGTAGTATTTAAACATTCAAAATCCCGGAATTAGAAATGCTTGAGAATATAACAGTGCAGGACAAAGCATAACCAATAAATAGCTGGTTTATGAGAGTAAGCAGTCATTAAAAATCGCGACTGATCAATCTTTTCTGACCAAGGGGAGCAAAGGTCTTCAAAGGCTCCTGTTCATAGCATGCCCCTGAATTGTTTGGGTCTGTGACCTTTGAACTCCCTTGCTTTACCTACTTAGCTTATATCCTTTTATGATTGTTCATTACATTAAGGTAGCCAGCTTTCTACAGATGAGCTGAACCCACACCTACGATGGCCAAGTAGGGGCTGTTTCCATTTTTTTTTTTTCCAGTGAGTTCTCAGTGAATGTTTATTGTTTGTTATGCTACAGCTGTAGAGGACAAGTGACAGACAAATGAAACTTTCCACTCTTTCAGAGAAAATGAAATATTGATCACTTATCATAAGAAACAAAGAGCCTGGCATAAGTAGGGCTCACATTATGAATACAAAATCAGTTACTTATCTCAGGTTACTCCAACAATAGATAAATGCATCATGTACCTGCTTCTAAATGTGCATACTTTGTTATGGTCATATTTTAGCTGTATATGGATGTGCACGTACACAAAGATGTGAAGAATTTCAAATGAATTCCTCAAGTCAATTCATTAAGTGTACAGTGTGTCAGTACTAAACTGCTTCCTATACTTTCCTACATGGAAGAATAGTTTATACTTACACATTGTTCTCTGCTTTTTATATGCTATGGTGCTATAATGCAATATTATGTAAAGCAACAGACAACTGTGCAAATAACATCTTCTTTCAAAAGACTGCAATCAAGCCAGATCCATAAACCAAATCTAAGAGAACAGAGTTGTAATGTTGAGAAAGTACAACGCATAAAACTGGTTAAGTCTATTAAATGATAATGTTGCTTATTAACCAAATATGTTGTGATAGGTCAGTGCTGAGGTTAAACAGAAAACATCAATTGAACCATTTCCCTAAATAAAGCTCCAGGGTGCAATATTCAAAGCACTTTATTCAATAAAAAATGCTTTTAAAATGGTACTTTGGTGATTGGGAAACATTGGCATCATCCGTCAACCTAACTGCAGGAAAGTTCAATAAGCTAAATAATGAACCATTTACATTATTTTCCTTAGGCTCCAGTGATTTGCAAACATCGCATCAATAGAACTCTTTAAAAAATTATGATAAAGACCCGCTAGTCTTTCAACTCTTAGGCTTTTTGCTGTCATGCTGCAATTTTTAAGCTGTTCAAATGTTTCTTGTAGCTTCATTTTTTTATAAGACTCCATTTAGCATCAATTTCTCATTACATTAAAGCATATTTGTTCAATATGATTATTTTACTTGTGTTTTAAGCATTATCTTTGAAATAATGCTTTCTGTTCTAAAATGTAAGTTTTTCATTTCACTGTCATGTAGTTTGAATGTATGAGTCAAGATGATAAAAAAAAAATAAGTTTTTCATTTCACTGTCATGTAGTTTGATTGAGTCAAGATGACCAAAAAAAATGGTTATTAAAAGGATACCTGTGCTTGCTCTTCCTTGAAACACTAGCAGGTTTTTTGGTGCTGATTTCCTCTTCCCTTTCCACCCCGATACCTGTGCTTGCTCTTCCTTGAAACACTAGCAGGTTTTTTGTTGCTGATTTCCTCTTCCACTTCCCTTTTCACCCTGAGTCCCAGATCTGTCGTATTAGCACTTTATCAACTTCCCTTTCCTCTTTCCAAGGTCAAATTCCCTACTGTCTTCACAGGGCACCAAAACTTGCATAATTCTCAAGTCTTACAACTGTTTCCTTTAGCAAATATGGGAGGAGAAATGCTCTTTATGGTAATATTTTCAGGTTCCAAAGAACTGAATGAATATACAAAAGCCCACAGAGAGACAAAAGCAAGTGGGAGAAAAAACTCACATAGTCTCTCAATTGCACCCCTCTTCACCTGATTTAGTAACACCTTTGGCTGTTAAAGCAGAATGTTTACTTAATCCATGGCTGTCATCATCTCTTCATAGGAAGGTACTTGCTTAGGTTCCAAAGAACTGAATGAATATACAAAAGCCCACAGAGAGACAAAAGCAAGTGGGAGAAAAAACTCACATAGTCTCTCAATTGCACCCCTCTTCACCTGATTTAGTAACACCTTTGGCTGTTAAAGCAGAATGTTTACTTAATCCATGGCTGCATTCATCTCTTCATAGGAAGGTACTTGCTTATGCAGTCTTTAATTATATTTAGTAATACCTCACAGGCTTATTACACGGATCTATTTAGTGAATATGAATATATGTGCACATGAAAATTTGCACACGTGCATAATACAAGTCAAACTTTATACAACAATGCTAAAAAACTATATTTACAGTCTATTCCTGGTGCAAACAAATGCATTTCCAGCATTCTCTATTCATAATGCAGATCAACCCACACTATGTAACACCACACAGAGTATTATGGATTATTGATTTTGGCCAAAGAGCAGCGTCTCTAGTCCTGCCTAGAGTTTATTTTAAAAAATGTTCTAACTGCCACTTTTTATTCACTGAGAACCAGGCACTTTATATTCTACAACCCTTTGACACTATGAACTGTGTTTATAGCACCTGAAATGCATGCAATGCCTGCTAGTTGGGTACAACAAGAAATCAGACTTCAATTTATTTCTTGCATTCCCAAAAATACCAGTTAGAGGCTTGTTACTTTTAGAAATTACAGCTTGCAGTTGGAATTGCTAAAGTTTTGTTAGTATTACATATGGTGATAGATTAGACACGTAAACCAAATATAATAGGCCATGCTGTGGCAAACTGAGGTTTGTGGAAGAAATATTATCTTGTATTAGATCAACTCGTACAGCCAGAAAAATATAGAGGCTTTCAGATACACACTCCCTTCTTCACATCTTACAACAACCTTGCTTTGATTATGACTAAACTACTGTGGCTACGCCACCAACAGTACATCCAAGCTTCAGACACTGTTAGAATTTCCTTAAAACAAAGATGTCCCTCAACCTTGCTCACTTTCAGAGGCAAACCAACCCCAAAATACTCTATTTCTCTATTATACTGTATCAAGTACGTACATGTTTTCATAAAGTGAATGGGCTATAATTATTTTTTATGCTGACTTTGCAGGATGTTGAAACGTGAGCTTTGCCTCTCTCTTCTAAAATCTTTTTAGGCTGAATTTTAGGCAATCAATTTAGGCCCCAAAACAGGATTACTCAGAACAATAACTCAAATCCACTGAAGGCAGCGGGATTTGCCTAAAATTTGGATTTCAATGGAAGTCAAACGCATGTTTTTATTGAAACTGGTTTTTAAATTTGTGCTACACTTGATGCAATTTTGACTGAATCCTGAACATTATGAGGCTGCCTAGGATTGGACATTCAAGAGCTTTTCCACAGGACTATTTGAGATTTGGGTTGCTTTTTTTTTTGTCCTGTTAGGAACCTATACATTCCACTAACTGGTAGCATCTAGCTAACGTACCTGGTTGTTCATCACTCAAAGAAGTTTCATATTTTCCTTTGCACATATATGCTACGATTCATAGGTGGATTAATGTTTTGAGAATATACCTAGTAACTTTAATTGTAATACTCAACACTATGAATCCCAACGCACTGACTTCACGGACCTTTTAGTAAAATAACTGAAAACACTTTTATATAACAAAGAAAAACCAGATCTTTTCTGTAGAGGCAATAAAACCATATTATGGCTAATTTTAAAGAAACCCCAGCCCAATACACTCTTCTTTTACAGTTAAGCACTTTTTAACTTAACTTATCCTGCTCTTGATGAGATATTCATTTTTCCCCCCTTGCATACTAACCTCATCTGGGCTGGAAGCCTGGTAAGTGCGATTTTCGTCGCTGAAGTCCTGATCCACCTCTGCATATTCTGTTTCTCCAGAGACACCAGCCCGGGATTCATACACCGGGGTGACGTTGTGGCACAGCGCGATGGCCTTCACCGCCTCGTGTATGCGGCTGCTGACGCTCTTGCGGACTTTAGGCGCAGACGACTGAGGTTTCCTAGAGGGTGTCGAGCTCGTGCTGTTCCCACTGTTCTGGGAGTGCACCTTTAAGACACAACACAAGGAACAAAGTTCAATAATGGAAACAAAGCGTGAGTACTAAATATATATATCAAATCATTCCCTTTTAAAAGGCTGTTAAATAATAAGGATAGTAACTGTTTATTTATTTTATATAACCTGCCATTAACCCATTCAGTTTGTGATTCCTAAAAACACCCATCTGTGGAACCAATAACTGTATTCATCATCTTGCATTTGTAGACAGATTTCAGTAAATTTCACAGATTTCAGCCTGAAGACAGCTGAAAAATGCGAAATGAAAACAAGTGTGCAGTAAAAGGGGCGAACAGACTGACTGAATTCTGCAGAAAACCCTGCTTCCTCACTTCAGAATTCCTCTTTTCCAGTGATGTGTCACAACAGTCCTTCTATGAATTGTTTTTTACCAGGTAGTTAATCCAGCAACCAACTGGATGAGTTCAGAAACCCCAAACCAAAATTGCAAGGGTGGTGTTTTGTTGCTCTTGTTCTTTAATCTCTTGTCACCTGTGCGCATTCACAGGTTGGAAACTCCAACACCCTTAAATTGGAAAATACCTTTTCCTTTAAATCTTCACCTAAATCTCCATTTTAAAGACCATCACATTAGTATGGAACAAAAGAAGAAAAGCAAGTATTGTTGTTAAGTATAAATATTAGGAGTCATAAAAATACAAATATTGCCGATTTCATTTATAACCTACACAATTCCTACATTATTTGTGAACTAATGCAGTCCGTATGCTTTTGAGGCAGGCTGAAATTTGTTCGTCCTTACAAGAATGCAACAATCTAATAAATTAATGCAAAAATAATAGTCTGTCACATATTTGAAGATCACATTACTGTTGCATAACCACTAAGCAGCACTATTTTAAGTTATTCTTCAGAAATGCTCAATGATGTGACTGAATTAGTCTTTTAAGAGAAAGTACTATATGCTTCTAATTAGTTGAGAAGTGGGTTCAGTTTAGTTTTGGTTTGTGGGTTTTTGTTTTTGTTGTGGTGGTTTTTGTTGCCTTTTTTATTTATTTTTTATTTTATTTTAAAGTCAGCACATGAAAGACATCAGCCATACTACCAAAGGCTCTTCTGTTCACTCCAGGGTAACTCAGAAAACCTCTTCAGAAACCACGCTTTTTTCCTCCTGACTGCAATCTGCTGAACCGTGAACATTCTGCCCATCAAATTACAGTGTTGTCTAATAAAGGGTTTAACTTTCTGCTCATCTGGCACTGCTTTTCAGCTACTGCTTTAAACCTCTGCATTTGCATTCTGCTAACACTGATGCCATTACAGCCGCAAATAAATTAAGCTGATTTACTCCTTCTGAATTATGTTATGTTTATTGATGCTTGTATAATTTAATTTCACACAAATTCCATTAAAGATTATGCCCTCTATCACAAAATGCTTCCAGTGGGGAAATATAATCAGGTTATAATAGATTTGTGTGTTACATTAAGATGACAATAGTCTAGTAGGTCCACTGTAATAATAAAACAGAACACAAACAAGGGATAAAATCAATGTCACACAAGAACCGCTGCCTGGCTAACTGGCAGCTTCTATTATCATAGATTAAATAAAAACCTCACCATACTTTTTCAGATTGAAACAATTGTTTAATGCTTGTTTTGTTACCAAGACGCCTTCATTTTTCTGTTTTAAAGAGCTGCTACCAACACACGCATAATTAAAGCATTATTTAAACATCGAGAAGTGTTATATAAAGCTGAAAAAAAATGGAAGTTCCAAGTAAGTTCTTTTCATCACCTTCTAACAGCAAACCTAGATTTGGGAAATCTTTTCCCACAATTCAGGAAAAAAGCTTCCCTCACATCTCTTTTAAAAATTTCAGTGCCAAATATGTTACAGTTAATAAAAACTTAATTAACCTTGAGTACAATTTTGCAGCAAACTAAGTAAAGGCTTTAAGCAAATAAGAATTCTGGGAATCATGAATTTTTTATTTTTTTTTCAGATAGCATATTTAACCGCGAAAGACAAAATTTGCGTTAACGAATATGCCTCCTCTAGAAGACTGATGCTGTCATCAAACTCAGTCAGACCTGGGTGTGCAAGCTTAAAACTGTCAGCTAATATTATTTATTGCTACAGTTGTTACTATGAATACCCAAGCAACTCATTATAGCAAAACTATGTTTGGGTGATTTTTATAAACATGGACAGGTAGCAATTACTTTCAGTAACCAAATTTGGACTGATGATCTTTGAGATATGGAGCTCTTTTACCTATTTCCAAGGCATGTTACTGCATCTCAACTGCTATTCATGACTATATCTATTCAGAATTAAGCTGAGATAGATTTATCCAAGGAAAATGAATTTAAGAAGTGGATTTTTTGATCTCTTTAGATGGGAAAGAATACAAAAATTGAAGTTGCAGACTAAAAAATTATAACATACGTTGCTTATTCACTGCTTTCCATCCTGCCTCTCTTCCCAAATGCTACATAATATTAACTGAGTCCAGCGTGGTATCAAACAGCTACTTTTTAGGTTTTATTTTTAATCAAATGAGAAGGTAGCTATAGTTCAAAACACAGCACAACTGAAGATTCAAATCAATTGTTGATTCTACAGTCCTTTTACAAGAGAAAATGAGGACACAGACAAGGAGGTCAGTCTACAAACGTAACTGGGTCAGCCAGTCATGTTCGAGCATCCAAGTTAACTATGGAAAATAATTTTATATATGAAGTTTTACCTATACTTTATTTCCTCTTCTGTTAATTTATTTCTTTTTTTCTTTCAAAGAATAGAAATTAAAAATAAAGTAAAAAATACTTCCTAATCTTCAGAGCAGAATCAGGTGCTTCGAAAGGTTTACAGAAACACTCAAATAGTTTGCATATATGGGAGATGCAGAATTCCACCTTCCTCCTTCATCCCCTCAACTGCCCCACAGACAGACAGGGAGTCACAATCCTCTCGTACACTTTCCAGACCAAGCACTCGTATCACAGAACACTTTGCTCTCAAGCAATATGGAGTTTTTCCATTTTCTCCCCCTTAATTTTATGCCGTTTACAATCATCTTAATTTTTTAAAAAACACTTTTTTAGATATGCATTTATAAATTTTATTTTGACAACTATTTTTTTTTTCACTTTTTGGCTATACCAATTAATGTGGCTTTTCAATGTCTATTCTTGATGAGTATGCTCAAAGATACAATTACTGTTTGTCTTGCTCTTGACACTTGTAATTTGTAGTCTCAGTAAGGAATAGCTTATTCTTACAGGCTTTTGCAGGAGAAAGACTGCACTGCACAGACAGGTTAACACAGATTTCTGCTAGTGGGGAATAAAAAAGTAAACTCCTTTAAGTGGGTATTATGAGGAACTTTAGAATCAGGAGAGAACTACAAACTGTCTTACATTTTTTCCTTTCATCATATCTGTTAAAAGATACCTACAAATGAAAGAACTTTCATAGCATCTCAAATTTCTAGACATAATCAGTAACAACAATGCTTCTAAAAAAAATCTCAGTATTAATGGTAAATAATTTATGAAAAGAGATACCTGTGAATAAGAGTTTATAATATGACTCTGAATTTCATCCATCGTGTCTGTTCCATAGGACACTGTACCTAGGTGGAGGCGCTTAAATATCATCTCATTCTGTGTAAGTGTTCCTGCAATAAAGAAGTAGTACATCACAAAGGAGCAAAAAAACCCATGAGAAGGCCACAAAAAAACCCCACCAAAATCTTTCTTTTGGAAAGAAGGAATGAATCATGAGTTAGCATCTGTTTAGTTAATTAAAGGAACATATTTGGAGAAAGATCAGGGTTAGTCATACTGGAAGAAATCACTGGTTCCACCTTCAAGCTGATTCTGCCAACACAACTAAATATACAAGCTCAAAAACCAGGCAAAAACTTTTTTCTTCATGTGAAAGACAGAAAATGCAGTATCTGGATGGAATTGACTCTCAAGAGCCAAAGCAAGAGTTTGCAACACGTATCAAAAAACCTAAGGCAAAAAAGAAAAAACCACCCCCAAAAATTCATCCAGGTATCCCGCACTTGGTGTACGAAGGCAGACGTTCTGGCAAATGGGCACATTCAACATTATTTAGATTAAGTCATTAAGACCTAAAATCACTTCCAAACTCGACAGATTTAGCCTCCAACCGGAATAAGCCAGAATGAAGGAAATCAAGTGTTTTCAGAGCTTACTTCACATTTGTAAGAAACTACAGGGTGTCAGTCACAGACTGACACTTTGTGTCCACCTCTGCCAACCAGCCACATCCTCTGGTTTGGAAAAGCTCTAATTGAGGGGTGGGAGCTTCAGCCTTCCATGATGGGGCACGTCAGACAAAAAGAGGTCACTACTGCCACGCATCCCATGGTCAGCTCGCAAAGGATTGTGTTGATAATGGCCCTTCCTAAAAATCTTCTTCCTATGGTTACTCACCCAAAGTGAAATTAATACAGTATAAAGCTATTCTGATATTTAACCACTAAGTTTTGGGTCAATTAAAATATGTAAATACGATGATTAAAAAAAATAAACAAAACATAGTACCGAAAGTAACATTCTTGAAGATTCTAAAATATTTTTAATATGGAGGATATGGTAATTATTGATAAATAAAATATGCAGGGCAAAATATTTTGTATTAATTTTATTTATCTAGACTATTTTTACATAATGTCTTTGTCCCAGTACGCCAAAATACACAGTAAGCCACAGGAAAAGAGAAGACTAAAAGCGTGACATATACTATAATTACTATCTGGAGAACAGAGCTGTTTGGACAGCCAGAATCTAGCTTATGTATCTAATAGGGCTAGAACCATTAGTGCTCTTCAAAGATTCGGTAGGGCTGTAGAAGTCTCCTGTCTTTCCCAGTTATACTTGAGATGTCTACCACTCCTACTCCCCAGGAACATCTGTGCAGTGACACTTCATCTCAACTATTGTACCACCATACTGCACTATCAAACCATGGCTTCCTGTAACACCAGCACCCAACAATCATGCCAAACTCCCCCTCTACCATGAAAAAAATGACACTTCCCATGTGCTTTTCCTTACATGATGTTGAGGTTTGTTTTTTTTTTTTAATTAGTCTTGCTATTCGAATTTAAAAAAATATTTAAAATACGATTTATCTGAACTGCATAAATTGTCCACAAAATATGAATAACATTATCAAAAATTCACATGAGAAGTAGAATATTCCCAAAGTTGGAAAACAGCCCAGGAAGACAAAGTTTCTGATCTCTAGAATTAATAAGTCAGAATTTTTTGGTTACTTTTATACAAGAGATAAGAAGATTATTTTGGTTTTACAGTAATCATATAAACCCATGAGAAATTACTTCTTCTGCCTTTAGAAGCTGTACTTTTATTGAGACCTTTTGTTAAATTCGTTGATTCAATTTTTATTTCAATTATAGACTAGAAAAATCCAATCTCCAGTTTGCACATGAGAAACACGAAAGTTGCCAGTAACAAACATGAGAGACTAAAATTTCCGTTTCTAAAAAAACCCATGAAACAAAACCAAAACCCACCCACTTTGTTCAATAATGTTTATTGCAAGGTATTTCCAAGTAAATCTGCATCACCTTCCTTACTTTCCAGGTACGCTAATATCTTCTCACTGCACTAAGCTTTGCCAAGCCTTCGAATTAAAATAAACACTCCCTAGGAGTTGTGAAACTAAATGGTACTCAAAACTCCAGACAGCAGGCAACTGTCAAACCCACTTCCCACTAGTTCTCTAATTGCTGCTTGGGAAAACTGAGCAGGAAACAAAATTAGCCCTAGGATTATTATATGGAAACATGATTTCTTCTGACACTATTAAATCAGTCCAACTCCAAATCATGCTTAGCGAGGGAAAGGTAGACAGGTAGAAAATTTGCATGCTCCCCCTCCCCAAGCCCCTTTTCTCAGCAAGCAGAGAAGAAAAGCTTCTGAGCAGAAAAGTATGGATTTTCCTATCTTGCAACGATCTGGAGCCAGGGAAGGAGATTTAGGAAAAATGGGCAAGGAAAAATAATCAACTTATAAAGACAAGGAAATAAACATTCCAGCAATCCTCATTCAATGCTTGCATCTTATACATTACTTGTAAAATTCCTTTTATTAGCTAAATAAGCTATATTAGCAGGACAAATATATGACATATGAAAAGAGGCTGCAAAAACACCTGTACCTACTACAAAAAATTGTAATAAAAAAACCCCAAACAAAAAAAAAAAAAACAAAGAAGGAAAAGAAACAGCAATTACAGTTGCTCAGGATTCTTAAGACTTGTGTAAGGCTTTCAACAATAATCAGAATAAACCTAACGTGTTATCAGACAAACACATGTAGCTGCACTTATGAAAGTGCCCTCAAAAAATTCTGCAAAAAATAAAACAAAATACACCTTTTTCAGTCAGCCACATGGAAATTAAGTTTCACCACGTGTGCAAATTAAGATTCACTTCTAAATTTTCCTAACAACTGAAACAGCAAAGCAGGACAGAATTGTTGCCAACAACTTGTTCCAAATATTAAAAAAAAATATATATTTAAAGACTCCCGTCTTTAAATTTTAGTCTTTTAGTTGAAGACTAATACACCTTGACAAAACAACACATCTTTTATTTTATGGCCCAAAATACAAGCCCTTATAATATCTAGAGGTGGATTTTCTGACATAGCCCACTTTAGGAAGGAAAACCATCCCAGAACTGAGCTCTCTAGTCTGCTCTTGGTGATAAGTGCTAAAGAACCATGAAAGAGCTTTTTATTTTTAATAATGTTTTTTCAAGACCTACTTAAGAATTCCACGCTTTCAGGACATCACTAATATGAAGAGTTATTAGATAAAAAGCTTATTTTAGAAAAGCTTCCAGAAATGATGCTGCCCAATATATGATCTATTACTACTATTACACATTCTTAAACTCTGCTCTACAATGAAGGTATCACACAACGGAAATATCCTGATAAAAAGTTAGTACACAATTGCTTAAGAAAAATTTAGTATGTTCTTTAATGAAGCCAAGAGCTTTTCTTTCCCTTTTTTTTTCCCCCCTACAATTGTATCATTAAACACAGAGTAAAGCAGGCAAAGAGGAAATTAATTTCTAAGGAAAAAGTCCTGAAGGCATCATTCCCTGGGTGGCAACAGATGTGATTCACAACAGAGCAGCAGAGTTTTTTATTTTGTTTTTGAGAAGCAGATGCAGATCTTTCTGATCCTATATTAGTAGATGGCAATTTGGACCAATACCAACAATCTTAAAAGGCCAAAACAAACAAAAAAAAAAGGCAAGAAAATGCGCACAGAAGAATTAATAACTTCATGAGAAATTGAGAGGGGTGTAACTTTTCATAAAATATGTACTTTCTTTGAGCTCTTTGCTTAAACAGATAAAAAGTCAGTGTAAGCATGAACATTTCTATGGAAAGGGAGATCAGGCCCAAAGCTCTTAATAATTAGACTGTTGGTCACAATCTGGAGATGCAAATTCTTTCTGTGAACCCTGGAAAAAATATAACCTGGTATAGAATGTAAAAAAGAAAATGAAAAAAATCATGGAAAAAAAATCATTAAAAAATGTGTAGAATATATCTGCTCACTCAACTGCCCCATTTACAAACAGGGAATAAACATCACCATCACAAAACCGCAAACCCCAGCACAACCCATTAAGAATAAGGGCAAAGACAGAGAGAGGTGAGATACCTTCTGCCCAGGAAAGAAGAAAGATAACAGCAGAGGTAACAGATAACACAGTTATGAACAGCAGCAGTTATTTCCTCTGTGCCTTCTGCCTCCCACAAGAACGACAGCAGTATCTAAGAGCAACAGCCACGCTCACTGGATACACCATCTATTTTCAGTCGATGGGAGTCCAACAGAAGCCACAAAGTAAGGATCTCTTGGACTGATCTACTTTAAGAGCACATCTGGAAGCTTCCTGTAGGATCTCTCCATCAAAACTTTCCATTCCTTCTCTGCTCTATTCACCCTGGAACCTCAGTGTTACTAAAAATTACAGAGGTTGAGGAAGTGAAAGGGCAATGGAGTGAATATGTATCCATTAAAGTGAAGTGAGGAGATGTTATTCCATCAAGATTTTTTTAAAATTACTCTTTCTCTGTGGTAGCTTGTATTGAACAGATAAAGAATAAATTAGAGTTTACTTTAAAAGATTAATTATCAGACACAATCACTAAAATTCACTATTTTAATAGTATGTTACATTTGGCACATTTAATGTCAAAGCCCATATACACCAACCTCTAACACAAGGCTTTCCCAGAAAATCAAGAACGCCATTGCTCTATGCATCTGTTCAACTATTATATCTGTTAAGTATCTCATTTGGTCCAAACACCCGCTAAAATGTTAATTACAGAACTCAAATACAAGCGTATGCATTAGTAAATAACTAGGCTTGGAAGACTGTACACATTTGTTTTAGCTGAATACTCTGGTAGTTCTCGTGAACGGCAGAAGGTTTGCCATCCCACATCCTAAGTGAAAAAAAAAGAAGTTCAATAAATATTGCCGAATATCTTTATTTTTCTTTCATGATTAGAATCTTACCCTGGAGAGGATGAGATATCATGCTCAGCTGCCCTTGGAAAATGCTGGAAACTGCTCCCCCCTGTAACTGCCCCCCCTCACCGTAACGGATGACGCCTTTCTGTCAAACTTATACGTGATTCAAGTCCAAACAACATGGCATTTTGGGTAATGGATGCTATAATTAAAATGTGAGTCCTAAAAAACCTGTTGTTTTAGTGGGTGTTTTTAGTAATGGCTTTGTTCTACATGAAGATAAAAACTCCCTAACAAAGGAATTAATGTATTGCTTTAATAGGCTGCACCCTGAGTTAAGTTTTAAAATTTATGAGTTCTCTGCAGCATTGTTCTTTAAACAATGGCATTGTCAAATGCAACCAGTGAGAAGATTAAAGTTCTCCCAGCAGATTAAGTACAAATTATCTGTCCTCCTGTTTCAGCATCATTTGTTCATTTATCACATAACGTCTAGTATTTCTGGTCAGTGTCAATATGCTCTGCATCCTTGCAGTTAACAGATGTCTTCTCTTGTCGAATGAATTACTTTATGTTTCACGCACTGGTGGCCGCAGATGTGTCACTATAGCAACATCATTAATTTCAGATCTTACCGGAAACATGCACTCCAATCAAACCTAATTATACCACATTGCTTTCTTGTCCCACAATAAGGAAACTATAATGCAATTATTGGGATACTTCATTTTCTATTCTACTGTGGCAAATGAGAGCGCCACTGTGATGGACGCTTCTTGTCAAAAAGCTTATTGATGAAGCACAAACCCAATTTACAATCATACAAAGGACTACCTTGCAATTATGTTAGTAATGCAATGCTCCTTAGACTCAACAACTAATTCTCAATCATTTCCAGCGAAGCTCGGACCACAAGCTAAGATTTTTGCAGACTGTTCTCTGGATTCCTTTTCATTTTTAATATTGGGAAACACTTCACCTCTTTACACTTAACTAGACCAGCCTTTTAGTCCTGCTTTTTAGTAGCACCCACTTGGACAGAGAGCTACAAAACCGTCTCTCTTCTTTCTCCTCTGACGGCCAAGCCTTAAGTGGGCAGAAGGAAGAGAATCAACTGGTTTATATGACTAGAACTGAAAATTCAAGTGAGAAAGTACTGGAGCTAGCTCTCACGAGCAGTGTATAATCACCCAATGGTAATCCTGGATTAACAGTACAGACTCTTTTCATTACCTAACAGTAAGTTTCACATTTATGATGAAACGCAGAACGAGACCAGATGTATTTAGGACAGGAAACTGGAAGCAGCTACTGATATATTTTGGTAAAAGGCACATTGGCTACACGTTTGTCCAGAGTTAAAAACAGTTTAAAATTTGCAGGGCATGTAAGACTAATACATTTCAGCAGTGTTTCCCATCATGGTTTGAAGGAAAGTGTGGTCTGCGAGGCCACGGTCAGTGTTCTGAAGCTGGTAACGACTGCTGGACCCCGGGCTGATTTTCATTTACATCAGCTTTCAGCTCACATTTGGATAAAAGCTCATCGTGTGAGACTGCCGACTGTTAGTCCAAACCATTTTGGAACTACTGCCCTAGAATACTGCACTTATTCTCATTTTTACATCATTAACTTACAGATTCAGATCTTCCTCCAGAACTCAGTAGACTTTGGTGCTCTGAGAGGCCTTTCAGGTTGAATGCTAGCAATCTTCCAAACTATACATAAACACATTTGCTGGGAAAAGCCTTCTAACATTTGTCTATTTAGTCCCTTTAAAGTGTACACTCTGAAAGGCCAGAATACAAGTGCTACTTCTTAAACAGGACTACTATGATTACAAGGGGCATAATGTGGGTTGAAAAAAAACCAACAACAAACCAACCCAACAAAACTGGAAGCAAAATAGGCTTGTTTAATTTCATATATGCAAGTCAATAAAATTTATCCTTTCAAAGCTTTATAGATGTGACACAGCATTTTTACTTTGAAAAACCCCGCATCACTCAACTTTATGTTGCCCCTCCAAAACCAATCTATTTTTTTTAAAGGAAAAAACCTGGGTTCTTAGTTACTGCTTTATTAGGTTAAGAATATCGCTTGTCTTTCTGGAAGTAGAACTGCAGCAGCCTTTTCTTTTTTTTCCAATCTTCTATTTCTCAAACAGGGTAGTAGGTACATACAGCTTGAGGAAAAGAAGAGATAACACACCAACCCTTGTGCCTCAGAACATAAACTGGCCACCAGAGTCAGAATATTCTAGTTCCTGCCCTGTAGAGCTGGCTGACTGAACTGTTAGCATTTCATTTTGCAAGCCTTTTCAAATTTTCAGGTCAGTCTAACCGTAAGCAGAACACCCCAACACCTGAAACACATTTCTAGTTTGGTATGGTAACTGGATTCTCTATCAGAAAAGTTTAAGAAGTATATTTTTTTTTTGCTTATAAAGTAGTGCTTTGGAGGAATGAACTCTACTGCATTGTTTTGAAAATTCATTATTTTTGAACATACTTCCCTTTTTCCAAACATATGCTGTAAATTACATATTTCAAGTCTTCGATGAGACAGCACTCTTAAAGTTACATAAATTATCATGATGAAGGGTGCAATTAAAATCAATAAGCAGTTTCAAATAGCATACAAATCATTAGCTAACTGAAAAAAAAACTTGTTAAAAGAAACGTTCGCTTGCTTTGAAGAATTACCACACTATAATTAGCAATACATTTTTCTACAAGCTAAGACACAAGGTGGCAGTTGTCTTTATCTTTTATGAAACAGAAGAAAAACATTCAGAAGTGTATAGGGTAACATAGGTACCTATAGAAAAAAAATAATGAAAGCATGCTCTGAAAATGTGACTATATTAAATTTTTGTTTCATTTCAAAATAGGCAGTAATAGAAGTGTTCAGCACGTGAGGGAATGTGGAACTATTTCAAGTGTAAACTGTGTATTACACTTTCTGAACGCTATAACAGAGGCCAAACCCTGCCCCCCTCCCCAAATGCTTTCTCAGCATTTTAAACTGTATGTTACTTAAAACCACTAAAAAATTTCTTCAGCTGTTTGAGAAACAACTTTCCAAGTTCAGAAGTTCATTTTCTTCAAAAAACAGGATGTTTACTACAACTGATTTATTCAATCTCAAAGAACCACAAAAGGAGAAAAAAATAAGGTAATTTGCTATGTAATTTAACTTGTTATTTATTATGATATTTTCCAAAACTAAACTTTAAGATTCCTTATATAAATCTAGAACTAAGAGCATGGTAAGACTGTAACAAGCATCATTCATAACAGCAGACAGCAGCATAGCACGAGTTACTGCTTCTTCGCACACTTACCTACTTTAAGATCCTGTTAAGGGTTGGGTTTTCCACTACCCCAGGTCAGGTATAGTAACAGGTTACAGTTATGAAGATTAAATGATACAGCAGCTCTATATAACTGGTCTTGGTAACATAAAGAGCAACTAATTTCATGGGGATAACAGATGTCATTTTGGAGGCTGATCTTATGACTTGTTTTGGAAATGACTTGTGCTCTCGGCCATTCTTTACTATTACTATCATACAATATTGCAGTAGAAATGAAGTGCAGAATAAAACATCCTGAGCGTTAATCCAGAGTCTCTTAGAGGAAGACAGATGGTACTCTTACTAATACTATCCAGTGTCCCGTTACTATAGCAGGAGTGTTGGCACTGGAATAAATCAGATCACCACCAAATACTGACTTCCACACATAAATACTGGCATACCTAAGCCAATTGGTACTGATACAATATCCTCAAGCACATGCTTAAAATTTAACTGAAAAATAAAAACTCAGTAGTCTAAATCTACTCTTACATGAACATACTAAAATACAGAATAAATTTTAGAAATTTTATAAAAGTCATCATATTTCAGAATTGTAACCTGATATACCTGTTTTATCCGTTAGTAAATAAACTAATCGTCCCAACTCTTCTGGTATGGTGCTAGTTCGAACAACTGTTCCAGGAATATTGTCATCTTTCATAATCATCCACCCATAGGCTGCCTTACCCATGTCCAAGTTCACACGTAAACTGCAAAGGAAATTTATACCATAATCAGTGTGAATATTAGGCAAAGTGAAAGTTATAACCATAAAAATAAAACTAGAAGCTCTTTTTAGGACACCTAGAAAAAAAATACATCTTAAAACTATATGCAACAAATTTTGGAACGATGTTTTTGTTATGTGTTTGTAGAGTCCATATCACATTAGAAATTCAGGCTCCATCCCACGCTTCCAGAAGCTACTGCAATACAAACAGATGCAATACCATGCTTTCTGCATGAGACAGATTGCAACACGTTGTGGAGATTCTTGACATAATTACATCACTACACTTATACAGATGAGAACATTATACATACTTTATCAATAAGATCTCTATTCAAGTCATAGTTTTTATCTGTTAAAAAAATACATCACTACACTTATACAGATGAGAACATCATACATACTTTATCAATAAGATTAGATCTCTATTTAAGTCATAATTTTTATCTGTTAAAAAAACGCACAACACCTATGTTTTCTTTATGATGTGAAAGTGCAAATAGTTTCGTACCTCTTCAAATCCCTGCTTTTTTAAAACGCACAACACCTATGTTTTCTTTATGATGCAAATGATGTTTTCTTAAGTGCAAATAGTTTTGTACCTCTTCAAATCCCTGCTTTTTTTAAAAAAAAGTATTTTTTCTTTAGGAAAGTACAACTATATTTTGTCAACTTCTGTTTTCCACCACAACCAATCAATCAACGATGTTGCTGTCCTTCCCAAACTGTAGTTAGAGAGCATCTCCATTGCAAAAAGAGAATAGTGCCCAAGCAGCAAAATGCACCTTCGTGTGACGGACTGTGGGCTAGTGTTGCTACTGCCAGCAACAAGAAGGAATCTCTGGGTAGGTCTGCATTAGAAGTTGCAATTTCCAGGAAGTTTTACGGATTATACATAGAAGTGCAAAATCAAAAGTATTTTTTTCCAGTTCACTTGGTGTCTGCATACTTCTTTGTTAATATTTCCATGTCTACATCATACAAGAATGAATTGTGCTTGCACCTTGTATTCCTTTGTTATAATAAAAAGTCTTCACCCATGCTGGTCTAAGATTAATCATGTTGCTCTTCCCCAAAATTAAATGCTCTAAACTCATAAGCCATCTTGTTCTAAAACTTTAAAATGCCGCTTTCCTTGAGCTATTCATGATATGTCAGAGGAACAGGGACTAAGGAATAGGCACATGCTCATTTCTGTTGACTCTGCTCCAACAGAAACACTGAAAAAACAGTTAGGACAGTGACTACATGAACTATTTGAATATAATTTGCCCAGGGTACAGGCACTCAGAGACTGGAGCCTAGTAGAAGGTTTACAGTAAAAGGATTCTCAAAGCTATTCAAAGGTATTTATCAAGGTTAAAATACTGCTACTGCACTTCAGACCCGTGTGCTGAAGAAGTGCTGCTTTACATCATAACCAAAACAGCAGCCACAAACAGCTTTCATCCGTCCTCACAGACTGATTGGGAATTACCCGAGGTAACAGTGGAGGGAACAGTGACTCACAAACTGCAATATCCCATAAAGAGATGCGTTTAAGTAGAATTGTGAGAACACCTGAAATTTCAACACACACTGAAAAAAATTAGTTAATTTCACATCCCCCTTTTCCTGAATTTGTACAGCAGAAGACAATGCATGTTCCAGCACAAAAAGAAACAAGTATTTATGATACAAGATTCTTGACAATTCAAGATGGTATTTTGCTCTTTAACTAGCTCTTATTTTCCCATTAAAATCACCAGCATCAGGAAACCATCCTTCTACCTCATGACATACCCCAATTAGTTGTGCAAGAGCACATCTAACTTCAGCTGCCTTCAGATGTGCAAATATATAAAAAAAATATTAGGACAGATATAACGAAGAGGACTCTATCAGATTCCTTTTATGGAAAATGCTACATTATAACAAGGGAAGAAATACTGGAAGTCACTTACCTCACACTGGTTAACTAGTTTTACCCTGTCTTACTCGATCCACAGCCAGTCCTGAGCAACCAGTGTTTGTATTATATATGTCTGTTAGCTTCCAGAGTTAAATAAGAAGCAATGTAACACCTTTCACACTGAGATATGTACTAGTCAGCATAAGGAACTGCAAAAGATTTATTTCTCTTAGGGATGAGAACCTGCTTGTTAGCTGGGCAAGTCCAAAGGAAGCAGCCAGGCTTGAGAACAGCCAGACATCTGCTCTAGCCAGGAGTAAGCAGAGTAAGTGAAGGATGAAAGCCACTCATCATCCCACTTCACAGAGACATTTGGGTCATAAGTACTTATTTTTATCTGCCTGGGCTACCAAGACAGGAATTCTGCAATGAAAGCTCTATTTATGAGCTGCAATCTGAGAGGAACTCCTGAGAGGAGGGTGAAGAGAGGTGGAGGTCGGTCTCTTCTCCCAAGTCACAAGCGATAGGAGAAGAGGAAATGGCCTCAAGTTGCACCAGGAGAGGTTTAGTTTGGACAGCAGGAAAAATTTCTTCACTGAAAGGGTTATCAAACGTTGGAACAGGTTGTCCAGGGAAGTGGTGGAATCACCATCCCTGGTGGTGGTTAAAGATGGGTAGATGTGGTGCTCAGGAACATAATTTAGCGGTGGGCTCGTCCACCAATGGAAACCTACAAAGTCATCCAGGTAGGAAAAACTGTACTTCAGTAAGATTAAATCAGAAAAGTCTCTCAATGCTGAAATGCAGTTCATACCTTCACTTGCATCTTTTACAAGCATGTGTGTTACCTGGTTTTGATCTAAACACTATATGCATTTAATTATAATCTCACTTAAATATAATTTAAAGGTAAGGAAAAAAAAAAAATCTCTTGCTGAGTTGTGAGGGGAAATCTGTATTTCAAAGCAGTGCAGCTTTCCAGCACACACTGCTAAGTGGAACAGAGTGTACCTCCTTATGCTGATGGACCTAATGGAAAGCTGGCACCGCTGGCCTCCAGCGAAATAATGTCTCCCCAGTGACTAGTAAATCCAAGCCAGCTTTCTGGCACACAGAGATACCAGGCACACACTTGAATTGTAAAGCTGAATAAAGAATTAAACAGAAATAATAGAAACAAAAAATGAGGGCTAGAGGTGCATTTTCAGTATTAATTCTAAAATCTGTACGCTGTATCCTGCTCTGACTTCCTTTACTCAGGAGCTCGTTGCCTTAAGAGGAAATTTTTGTCTTTGAGATCATTGTAGCTATCACCTAGCACATTAGGGGCTCTGCTGTAACACCAAAAATGATGGAAGCCTACTAATACTGAGTTTGCTTTCAAAACTGGAAATCTGAATTTCACTGAATTTCAGAGTTGGAAGGGACCATAGAGATCATCTAGTCCAACTCCCCTGCTGAAGCAGGATTGCCTAGAGCTAGAGCATGTTACTCAGGACTGCATCCAGGCTGGTCTTGAAAATCTCCAAGGAAGGGGACTCCACACCCTCCCTGGGCAGCCTGTTCCAGGGCTCTGTCACCCTCACCGTGAAGAAGTTTCTCCTCATATTTGAGTGGAACCTCTTATGTTCCAACTTGTGCCCGTTGCCCCTCGTCCTCTCACTGGGAACCACTGAAAAGAGTCTGGCTCCCTCCTCCTTCAACCCTCCCTTGAGATACTTGTAGGCGTTGATAAGGTCTCCCCTCAGCCTTCTCTTCTCCAGACTAAAGAGTCCCAGCTCTCTCAGTCTCTCCTCATAAGGGAGATGCTCCAATCCTTGAATCATCTTTGTAGCCCTACGCTGGACTCTTTCTAGTAGTTCCCTGTCCCTCTTGAACTGGGGAGCCCAGAACTGGACACAGTACTCCAGTTGTGGCCTCACCAGTGCAGAATAGAGGGGGAGAATGACTTCCCTTGACCTGCTGGCTACACTCTTCCCTATACAACCCAAGATACCATTGGCCTTCCTGGCCACAAGAGCACACTGTTTACTCATTGTCATTTTACTGTCCACCAACAGAATTTTACTGTCTCTCCAACAGAATTTCACAGGAACAGATAGAAAAACTTAACTGAAAAGTTCAACAATTTTTACACAATAAACCAAGGAGGTACTAAGCTAACTCAGCACCAAGCTACTTTCAGTGCCTGACAGTATCAGCTATCATTTCTCATCAAGTCTTTGTGGGCTTTGAGAAATCTCATTATACAACCAAAACCATTTTAAATTCACCAGTTTTAAATCCTTCTCAATTTCATCCAATTTAAAAGACTCCATCCATATCAGTTATTAATGAAAATGGACAGAACAGCATCCCATGTAGCATGGGCACACTGTTGTATTAGTAACACTAATTTTTAGCAAACCAATTAAAATGCAATCTTTAGACACAGTATGTTAACATTGGTATTTGAAGGCTGTTGCAGAGAATGGGCATATTTAGCAAACATAATAGTGGAAGTTTCTTGCCTCTCAACCTAAAGCAGGCAAACCCAAAGGCAACTTTCATCCAACGTGGGGATTTATTCCACTAAGAGTCAGGGTGGCATTTCTACGCAACTCAGCTTCAGAACAAATCCATAACACAACATTTCAGAATCCACACTGCTTTTACTACAAGTTAAAACCAGATACTTTTGCTTTTATTTCCTCAAAAATACGAGTAGTCTTCTAGGTTAAACAAATTCATACTTAGAGGGCTTCCAGATTTCATTTTTTCCCAAGTGTTAACAACATTAGGGCTCCTTTCAAAGATTTCTGATTTTGTATTTTAGTCAAAATGGACAAATTTGACAATAAGCAAAGGCCTTCACCGAGAAACTTTCAGACAAATACATTTAGAAACTCCAGAAACATTCTGCCTTTTATGACTCAGTGAAAAGCAATCAAGACCTAATGAAGTTAGCAGAGATAATTTTGTGAACAAAGTGGTATCGGGCCTTATAAAATTTGAGTATGAATTTAAATAAAAATCAAATGATAGTTTTATTTGAGCTTTGGCAGGCAGGAAGAACTTCCTGAACAGCTCTGTATATAAGCAGAAGTTTTGGCTTGTAGCAAAAAACAAAGCCCTGCCAGATAAGTATGACCCATAGTGGTATCCAATTTCTAATATAAATGAAGGAGTTGAGACAGTCTTTATATCTTCAGGACTTCTTTGTAAGTAAAACACTTAAGATCATATCTGGGTCACATCAGTAGCCAAAATTTAGAATCATAGAATTCATAGAATCATAGAATTTCCCAGGCCGGAAGGGACCTCCAAGGGTCATCTAGTCCGACCTCCCCGCAGTCAGCAGGGACACCCCCAACTAGACCAGGTTGCCCAGGGCCTCGTCGAGCCTCTCCTTGAATATCTCCAGGGATGGGGCCTCAACCACCTCCCTGGGCAACCTGTTCCAGTGCTCCACCACCCTCACAGTAAAGAACCCCCTTCTAATCTCCAATCTAAATCTGTTCCCCTCCAGCTTGAAGCCATTGCCCCTCGTCCTGTCACTACAGGCCTTTCTAAACAGGCTCTCCCCGGCCTTCCTGTAGGCTCCCTTCAGGTACTGGAAGGCTGCTATTAGGTCTCCCCGGAGCCTCCTCTTCTCCAGGCTGAACAACCCCAGTTCCTTCAGCCTGTCCTTGTAGCAGAGGTGCTCCATCCCCTTGATCATCCTTGTGGCCCTCCTCTGGACCCTCTCCATCAGGTCCATGTCCTTCTTGTATTGAGGGCTCCAGACCTGCACACAATACTCCAGGTGAGGTCTCACCAGAGCAGAGTAAAGTGGCAGAATCCCCTCTCTGGACCTGCTGGCAACGCTTCTTTTGATGCAGCCCAGGATGCGATTGGCCTTCTGGGCTGCAGCTGCACACTGCCTGCTCATGTCCAGCTTCTCGTCCACCAGAACCCCCAAGTCCCTTTCCTCAGGGCTGCTTTCCAACACCTCACCCCCTAGTTTGTATTGGTGGCGAGGATTGTTCCGGCCCAGGTGCAGAACCTTGCACTTGCTCTTGTTGAACCTCATGAGGTTCACCTGGGCCCACCTCTCCAGCCTGTCCAGGTCCCTTTGGATGACATCCCGTCCCTCTAGTGTATCGACAACACCACACAGCTTGGTATCATCCGCAAACTTGCTGATGGTGCCTTTAATTTCCCTGTCTATATCATTGATAAAAATGTTAAACAGCACCGGTCCCAGCACGGACCCTTGAGGAACACCACTTGTGACTGGTCTCCATCTGGACTTTGAGCCGTTGAGTACTACCCTCTGGATGCGACCCAATTCCCTATGGCTATACCTCTTAACCTTCCCATATACCTACCTGCTTGAAACAGGTATAAACTTTATGCAGTTAAACACATTATTTATAATCTACAAAATGATATGGAATACTTTTCAAATATTTGATCAAGAAACAACCAAAAGTGTTTTAACTTCAACATGCCTGGAAAGTTATCTTCACTGAAAGTAATTTTTGGACCCTTATACCTTCTATTAACTGGCATTAAATAAACTAAAATAGAACAAAACAGAAGTTACTTCTTTTAAACACAATATTCTATCAAGATCTAAATAAATAAAAATCAAATCATATCTCATCCCTTTAATTTCCTCTAATTTGCCTTCTCCCATACTTTATTTGGAGAGGAAATCTGAATATTCCTTTCGTGTTTAGCCCACTATATACATTTTTGTTTCATTTTCTCTGCTGTCTGATGCTCTTGAGACAAACCTCAGATCTGTGTTCTTGTTCGCTTCAAGAGAACTAGTGGGACCAATTACGGAGTAAATTTTTCTAAATTTTGTCTATGATCTAAGCATATAAAAGGAAATGAAAGAAGGTACACACAGCACTTAAAAAAAAAAAAAAACCCAAGCAATAAATGTAACTTTAAGAGAGACTTCAATCCCATACATTTATGCTTAAATATGTGCAGCAAAAACCTGCGTATCAACCCTGCATTGCTATAGCGACTGGTGCACATGTAGTTTTTCAAGGGCCACATGCAACCTAGGTACAGATAATTAGATGTTGTAACACAGGTAGGACTTAAAACCTCAGGAGGAAAACTGAGGAATAATTAATGAGAAAACTAATCTATGAATTTCTTACAGGCTGAAAACACAGCAGAGTACAAAATACAAACAGAATGGATGTCAAATGAGCGCCTTGGCACAAGAGATGTAGCATATGCAGCTCAGAATAACAATAATTGTTTCCTATTAAAAATGTTTCTTTGTTATTTTCACATTTATCAGCTCGATGCCTTCTTTCATGAAGCTTCTTATACAATGGCAACAATACTGACATTGGATGTCTAATAGAAATAATTTTTAGAACATGAATATTTTTAGGGTATTCCAGACAAATTTGGAATGACTTACTGTAAAAGATTAAAAACAGAAAAACATTGAGGAGCAAATAGGAAATGTTGTGAGGTTAGAAAGGAAAAAGATCTACTGCAATAGCTCAGTTAAAAAATGATTCTTTTTTTTAATCTCATTGTGCACATTGTGCACACTGGGCAAAGCAAGACTTACTCTCAGCATGAGACACACACACCACAGCTCCTGTTGCATGAAGAAGTCAAAATTAGTTTGTAAAATACCAAGAAGCTGCATATAATATTTTTCAGTCTCTATCATGGTATGGTATAGAGACATAATACACATTTATAAGGATTGCTTACACTGCTTTAGGAGCAGCTCTTTAGTTCTTCCACGCTGAAAGCTTTGCATCCTGTATTCTCATATATATTCTGTCTCTAGATGGGAGATGACATATACAGGTAGACTTACATCTATACATTACACAGATCTGTGTAGCTTGAGGGGTTTTCTTTAAATACTCCTCTTAGAGACCAAAAAAAAAAAAAAAAAAAAGCAGCCAGGAGCCAGGTAGTGTTCCAAAACTTTACTAAAGTTGAAGGCAGTTCCTTCCAGACATTTGGGACAACTTATTTTGGCAGAATGGATCAGTGCCCAGGAGCCTTAGGGGTGTCTGAAGGAAAGGACAAGAGACATTTCAGCTTCTGTGCACACCAAAACTAAAGGATCCTCCTGAAAAGATGGCTGATTAAGCCTCTGTCAATCCAGCTTTAAACTGCAACTAAACATAGAGTCTGGACGATACATATTTTTACCAGCTCCCCAGATGATACCTTATCATTTTATGGTAAATCCTCTACATTTCTCAACAGCTAAGCAGAAGCATGTAGCGCTAAAGGATTCACATGCTTGTACACATGAGGCAACGACTTCACCAAACACTGCTTGGCTAAGCCTTAATTGTCTTCAAAAACTTTCCTGGCTACATTTTTTTTGAGGAAAAAAAGAAAACCAAAATAACTAAACAAAAGGACTCAAGCCCCAGTGTAACTCACTTTGTCTTTCAAGGTGTTGGAGATGACTCAACAATGAATAAACAAAGTCCCCTTCCTTGGTGGTGGAGGGGATCCAGTTTGGTGGTGGCACCATCACTAAGACCTTCTCTTTGGCCTTGGCTGTCATTTCTGAACTGACTCCTGTGGCAGCTCAAGGGAACTGATAGAGATGCTACAGCTAAATGGCAGGGAAAAGGACAGAATGACTTTGTGGCAAGGCTCCCTAACAGCCCCATCATCTTTCCTTCACCCAAATACACACCAGGATCTTCAGCTCAATAGTTGAGAGCAAGTATCTTGCATCTCGCATTGACTGAAGTCTCTTCTATTCTTTTGTACTTAAAAATACAAATATTAGTAACTGTCTCTCTGACAGATTTTTCAAAAAAATTAAAACTAAAACAACTGACCAAATTAGTAGATGCAAAAATTGAAGGCAAAAATCCTCAAGTCTTACATGATTTGTATTGGAATTTTAAATGTGTATGGTGTCTTCAGTTCCACACAGAAGGGAAATTAAACTCTCCTGATAGAAATGTAAGCCTGATTTTAAAAAGATATAACATTAGAAAGAATGTATCTATAACCATAGATGGTTATAAGTGGTAGAGTTAAACTGGGTAACCAGGCAATCAAAGCTTTACCTCATCTTCCCCCACCTTGAGGTGCTGATTTTTCATGACTGTGTCTGGTTTTGCCCTCTACTCTTCGTCATTCAGAAAACAGACAATCTAAACAAATACAAGTTGTTCAACAAATGGACCTTACTATCTGGAAAAGGAAAAAAAAAAAAAAAACCACACAAAAAAAGAAACATCACAGGCCTAAGAACTTCCACAAAGTGCAGCAGCATGGATCCATCTGAGGACACATGCTCCCCGGAGCCTGCTGTGTGACAACTGCACTAGGTGACACAGTCCAACAAGATCTTGTAAACTAATGGAGGACGTATTTCAAGTAATGATTTTATTTAAAACAAGTAATGAAATGGTCTCCGTGACACCGTAAGAACATATGGATAGGCATTAACGCATCCCAAACTGGCTAAAGCCAAATAGGAAAAAGCTTAAGAATATTGAGGAGCATGGAAAAACTCAGAGAATAGGTGAGCATAATCCTAGAGAGATTTATTTAATTTTGGACAGTCAAAGACTTTCTTTCTATCCTCCTTTCCCAATACATTTTAAGAAACTCAAACAGATTTAACTTTGTAGGGAGGCAGACTGCCTATTCGGGCTCGCTGGGCTATGGCTTCCTCTATAGGCAAAAAAAACATCAATACAGAAGACTAATTTTTAATGGCCAAACTTTTCTGGGAATGTGGGGCTGTTCAAAACATTTTGAGCATAATAGACCTAACTTACATCCAATAAAGAGCTGGAGTAAGCTTTCAGTGTTTATTTACTACTACTTTGTCTTATTTTCCTTAAATTCTTGTGCACTACAGAATGTGTGCGAAGTCATGGGCTGGGGTTTTTTTTTGGGGGGGTGTGGGTGTGTGTGTTGGCTGTTGGGGTATTTTTTTTGTTTGGTTGTGTTGATTTGGGTTTTTTTTTACCATTGTTTTCTGTTTATACCTTTGAAGTCTTACATGTCCCACAGTAATACCCTTCTCACAGTGAAGCAACAGTGATCTAGAGGAGTATTTAGGATGCAGACAAATCACAAGGAACTAGCTCTCCCTGCAGCCAAAAAATGGTTTCTGTTCCTATTAATTAATAGGAGAGGCTGCACAAAGATCAGATAAACTCTGTTGACAGTTAGTTACTCTTCCTCCTCATCCTCACTGAACACGTCTGGCCATGGAAAATTATTTTTATTGCATAGCTGGAATTTCCCTTGCCCTGCAAAGCAAAAGCCAACAGCAAAAAAAGCTCCATATTTAGAAACTTCCTGAATTCTCTAAAACCATCATTCGACACATTTCATGTGCCCACGAGTTCAAATATGCTTTTCCTCTACCAGTCAATCCTAACCTCCTACGTTCATTTCCCTTACCTGGGAAAAGTTCATTATCTCCACCATACAGCTATTTTAATAATAATGAGAAGACACAACACCTGGTGCTTCAGTGTCATTAGTCTTGTAATTTTCATCTCTGAGAGTTTACCCTCCAAATATGGCCTAAAGAATAAGTCATTTCTATGCTTAACATCCAGAAGAGGGGAAGAGAAATGCAGTTATATTTGAACATCACTATGGCTGAAGCTGTTTATTTTGCTGACAGTGTGGGAAGCAACCCTGCATACGAATGACCTGAGCTGAAGAAAAAAGTTGGTATAGAAATAGATAAACCTCTAGAGAAAGAAAAAAAAGTATTTTTTGACAGATTCTTATCTGATCTTCCGTAGGGTAACTGCATGGTCCATCTCAGAACTAAACCAATCCCATTCTCTAATACTGCTGCTTTGTATATTATTTCCCACAAGCAATTGAAAAATGGGATTAGGTGTATTGTAGAAATTATTTTTGGAAAAGAACAATTTCACAAGTCCACTAAACTGCTCTCTTAAGAGTTCATAACGAGCTGCTCAATCAACATGTTTTTCAGTGGCATATTTTGAACTGTCAATATAGAGTCAAATTTACTTATACCACCTATATGCTCTTAATCCTCTTGCATGCAGTAACAAAGATATATCTGTCTTTTAACCATTTTAATAAGTTTTGGCTTAATATGTTTATCATGGAAGAACACGGTGACCGACAAGTGATCCTTTATACTCTTGGCTCATTTTTCCCTTCCCCTACATGTCTTTGATGATTAAGCACATCTTTCAGCAATATACAGACTTTACTTATGACTGGAATGCAGCACTTTTTGCCTCTTCACACAGGTAAGTTCCTTAATATTCAATAACTCTTTGTATGTGAGGGGAACGATGACATGACCTGAATAGCAGCGTGATACAAGCAGTCAGGGAGTTATAACAATGAGAATGTTTAGAAGGATATCATGAAATTGAAATATGAATGTGTAAATAAAAACAAGAGACAGTTAAAGGAAGTGGAAACTTTTCTAGGATGACCAGTTTCTACAATGCAGTCTCTCCAGTAGATTTGCTGGAACCTTCTCTTCCAACGGAAGGTTTCAACCTTCACTTCCCAACGGAACAAGTTGCTCATGCAACACAAAAGTAGCGTAAAAGTACAAGTCCCTTAAGTTATAAAACCTTAAAACAGATACTCCCTGAGTATCAGCTTTGTAAAATATGACACAGACAAATAGACATGTACTTTAACAATGTGAACACAGTAAGTAATGTAAGCTTAGATTAAAATACCTACTGAAATCCTTGTCTTTTGCATTTTTCTGATACTAGATGGATTTAAATATTGTGTGCAAACCTGAGGGGACGAGTTTTAAACCTATCTACAGTTTAGTTGCTGTTAACTCTGTGGTTAACCACAGGGCCACTCAGTAGAGTGACATATCTCAAACGGAAGAGCTCCAGAGAGCATCTAAAAATTAACAATCACCTTAATCTAAACACTGGGTATTTAAACAGGAGAGTATTTCCATTTTGCAAAGGCAATACCCATTCAAGGAAAAAAATTCATTTCAGAGTCAGTGTTCTCATTTCTGTGTCCACAGCCGACTTGATTACACGCATGGATATTATTTCCTGTTCCAGTTTATCTGCAATTTGAATATATAGTACTCATGCTTAATGAATTAATTAATTCAGGCCAAGTCTCTACTTGGTTACACATGTTAAAAGTCCTCTCATTGTAAAAGCACACCTACTTTATTCAGCCATTCAATTTAAATTAATCATTGTTGTAGTAAAAAGTCTGTATTTTAACCAAAGAAATGGAACATTTTCAGTATTTAAGGCGTTAAGAATAAAATTTCAAAGTATACCTAACAGTTCATTCAAATACATGTTTCTTAAAACCACGTTCTCAAATATACCAAGATTGTATCCTTATTAATACATTTATGCTACTAAAGGATTAGATATCCTGATTACTCCAGTAAGATGAACATTATACAAAAAAAATACAACAGTATTGTTTTCTGTACAGTGATCCTTCAGGAATCAGCAGATTTGTTGGCACCTTCTCCTTCAGCTTCCTGATAAGATCAATTTCCTTCGCAATGAGAAGCAAGTATAAATTTCAAGAAAGCCACATTCAGTGAAATTAGACATCTGTGTTTTTCTTTCATTCTTATACATACCTGATCGGGATGATATAGGAAAACAGGAGGAGGAACCGGAAAAGGTTGCGATACCATGGGCCTACAAATCCTTGCAAGGTTACCATAACAACTGATAGTGCAACTAAAGCCAAGAACAGGGCTTTGGTCAGTTGGTTCAACTCCAGGTCCAGCAAGCCAACCTAGAGGAAGAAGTATACATCAAGTTAGTCATGACTTTTTCTTAAATTGACACTTTTGCAGTGCAAACAATTAGCTGTTATTGGCTTTTTTATTCCTACCTATTAAAAATCCATGCACTTGTAACAATTAACTGCATTTTGATAATTGAATTGATTATTGTTCCTAGGCTTGCACGCATCAGATGTTCCCTGGTTACTGGACAATAACAATCCCCAAAACCAGGGAACCATCCCAGCCAGGCCTTTTGAAAACCTTTACATCTGACACATCCCTCCCCCATCGCCCCATCCAGGATGGGAACACAGGAGGGCAAGGAGAAAAGACAAACCGAAGGTGAACTAATAAGCAGGAATAATATTATTCTGTCATGCATGCAGCAGAAATACTGGCACTGTATATTTTATTTATAGGGTGGCTACTGCTTGTTTACTGCTAGAAGATCAAAATCCTGTTAGAGTCAAGAATCAACGGACAAATGCGACAGAGCTTCCTTCTCATTCATGTAATTACTCTAACTTGTAACTACACTCCCATACCAGTCTGTAGATCTGAAATAATGTCATAGAAAGAATTTTTAATTGTATGAAGCTTTCAGTTATTCAACGCAATAATAAGAAACAACAATCAAGATGAATACCCATTTTCAAACCATCATAGTAAACAGAGCTTCAACTTTTCACCATTTAAAAGGTATCCGATTTAGAAACATTTAAGCAAAACCACTGAGGATCTATCTTTCACCCACTGTTTCTCATGAAAAAAAAAGTATTTTTAAGCTATGTAACTAAGACTCTCACCATTTCAATAATGTATGCTGTAAGCTAAGGATTTATACTCCACTTCTTGGGATGCTCTTGTACTCAGTAAAATATGTGGGAAAACTATATCAGGAAGAGTTTCCTAGGCCCCGTCACAGATGCCCCTTTTATCTGCAAGTCTTGCCAGTTAAGACACGACACTTCCTTAGATAACAAACAGTATGCAAAAGAGCCACTTTAAATATAGTTCTTAAAAATTCCAGCAATCTTGCTTACACACGGGCTGTCCCTTCCCTAGAGAACCGGGCAGCTGAAGACCACAGCGGCTGATTTATCAGCTGCATTTAAAAAGCAGCACAACGAGGACAAATATCTTGCAATTTCCGCTGCTTCAACTACTACATAGTTTATGCTTGAATTATTGAGAAAAATAGGTTTTTTGGATTAAAATGAAGAAAAATTAAGCCAGGGAAGTAGAGCATGTTTCAAAGCCCAGATCTTTTTGCATTGACAAAGGCAGCCTAAGTTTCAGGCCTCGCTGAGGATCAGATGAAGTCATTATTCATTCAGTCAGGGAAAAAAGACTCAATTACCTCAACCTAAAGATGCTATCAATGAATGCAAAGTGCATATTTTACTCTATTCATCCAAATCCCATTAAAAAGTGAAAGGAATGATTTAATCTGGCCTTCTAGAGTTGGTCTTTTTTTGTAATAAAATAAAGAATCACTGTCTTGCAATATGCATAACCACTACCTCACACTTTTTTTTCCTGCATCATGGCAGTGAAAGCCTATCTCTCCCCTCAGCTCCCCCCTCCGCCCCCCGCAACAACCCCACCCCAGAACAGAAATGAATAAAGAGCCTCTTTGGAAAGAATGCCACTTTTTGGACAGAAACATTAAATTTAGTCCACTGCACACTGATACGTAGCTAATTCAGAGCATTAATACCTTTCTAATTGATGAAGACAGATGTGAATTGAAGTTTGGAATCCAATAAAAATGTGTTTGGAGAGGTATTAAGAGAATAAAAAAAAATGACTATGAAAACTTTTCACCCAATAAATCTCTCGCTCAAGAACATTTGGTTTGTTACAATAATGTCATCCCTTTTAATACAGATCATAGTATTTGCCATAATTATTCTTAATAGAACAGAAATGAATAAAGAGCCTCTTTGGAAAGAATGCCACTTTTTGGACAGAAACATTAAATTTAGTCCACTGCACACTGATACGTAGCTAATTCAGAGCATTAATACCTTTCTAATTGATGAAGACAGATGTGAATTGAAGTTTGGAATCCAACAAAAATGTGTTTGGAGAGGTATTAAGAGAATGAAAAAAATGACTATGAAAACTTTTCACCCAATAAATCTCTCGCTCAAGAACATTTGGTTTGTTACAATAATGTCATCCCTTTTAATACAGATCATAGTATTTGCCATAATTATTTTTAATATTTTTATTTACTATGGTAAGTGAAGGCAATTGCAAAACCCTACTTGAGAAGGCACACAAAGAAAGTAAGTTGTAATAGAAATGCATTCACCATTTCTCAAAAATTAGTTACTATAATGTACTGAAATATACTTAATTAGTTTAATTCTGTGCCTTTCCACTTAAACAACTTCTGCACTCAAACTAATGAAACACTGTTGAATTATCCGGATACATTTCACGCAGAAATTCACTAACATTCTCTAAAATCCATCTGAATATTGGAAAAGTGAGTAAACTTCATTTTAACTACACTGTGATTTTATCAAAGCATTTGTAAAATATACCATCTTAAGAAAGCAATTTCTTTCCTTTTGAAAATAATCATAACTGGAATAATTATGATAATATAAGAAACAGAGGAGTTAAGAGCAGGAGCAACTTTTTCACATTCATTGCTATTTCCCGTATTAGAAAAGAAAATTTTCATCTGCTTGTCATAATATTTGTTCTATTTTAACCAACTGTGTTAACAAAATTAACCAGACCACTGGAAATTTTGATCTCCAAGGGAAAATTTGTACATAATGTCTAAGACACCACAATAGTTTTGCAAAGAGGCTGCTCTAAGATAATGAACACAATAATTGCCTGTATAATCTAAAATGCTACTAATGGCAACAACTGGAAATCCATTTAGTTCCTCTTTAATTTATGCACGAAGTTTTAAATAGCTAATGATTCTTAGAAAAATAATGGCTTATACCATCAATAAAAAGCATGGCATCATCTACTTGCACCAAAAAAAGCCTAAAAGTTTTTAAAATACTTTATTTTTTGAATGAGAGAATGATTAAAGGTCTAAACTTCACACTTTGGACCAGAAGGCATAAGTCATTATCTTATGAGAAAAAGTCTCAATTTAATTAGTGAAAGTTGAAAGCAACAAAAAACCTGACTACTAAAGTAGAACATAACCAGCATTATTGCTATTGCTGCCCTAGATGCTTATTTTTTGCAAAAAATTACCCTCTGAAGCTATTATTGCAGTAGAACAGTTCTTCTAACATTGTAAATAGTGTATTACTTTAAAAGTGCAAATTTTTTTATGCTAGAACATTAAAATGCAAAATTTGATAATAAAATGTTGCACAACGGTAACGATTTCTCAGAATATCATAGTGCAGTCATTTTTTATTCAATTACAGTTTAAAGTGCATTAGAAATAATTGCTCATAAATACCCTTTTTAAGCACCCTATTTTAAGCCTGTTGAAGTTTTAAGACACTATCTAAGGAGAGACTTCCCCCCCAACCAAATTCCTCCACAAAGGTAATTATATTTCAGTAATCAGTCAGGTTCTGCACCAAAAAACACCATATTGACTACAATGAAATTTCATGGCATGTATGTTTGAGAGAGACTTTGGCTTTAATTTGCACCATAAATATAAAAAATTTCTTTTCTTATTCTAGTACATGCTCTGAACTTAACTTTATTAAACTTTGAATACTAGTCAATTATTCATGTTTTCATTAATTCCACTCTAAACGTAGACATAACAGCTATGCAAAGAGTAAGTTAAGTGTTTAAAATTCCTAAAATTCAAATAATATATCCTTCTTCTTCTTCTATATCATGTATCTATATCTTCTAAGATATATCTCAGGTAAACAATCTTTGCCTAAGAAAAATTAAATGTGGCGTTTCACCATTTATAAAAATATAATTTTTATACAGACTACTATATACAGTTACTACATACAGATATATGCAACTATATACATATAATCTTTGCCTAAGAAAAATTAAATGTGGCGTTTCACCATTTATAAAAATATAATTTTTATATAGACTACTATATACAGTTACTACATACAGATAAATACAACTATATACAGTTGCATATATCTGAAACCTTATGGCTTTCTTTTAAATTTTCTTTTCTTTCTTTTAAAGTTTCTGTTCAATTTTTCCTATAGTCCCTAGAAAGAATAGATAATTAATCTGTGTTTAAAGGCTAAATAAAGATATATCATTATTTGTTTACCTTAATCTTTGACACCAAAACATGTACAGAAGTTTTGGAATCTGTAAATATTTCTTCTTTGTTAAATCTCCCAATTCTAAGGTTATTCCTATGATTCAAATTCTTCACTACTCAGCAAGCCAGGTAACCACATTAAGTTAATATAATTATGAATCAAAAAAAATAAAGCAAGTGAATTCAAGTTTAGGAAGCATCTTTCCTTAATTCACTGTACTCAAGTAACAGTCTGACAAATACGTTTCTCTGTGTGCAAGTGAATTCAAGTTTAGGAAGCATCTTTCCTTAATTCACTGTACTCAAGTAACAGTCTGACAAATACGTTTCTCTACAAGCCTGTACTGATTAACATAAACCCCACCAAATTTTGCTTATAGAATGTTACACCTTTTAATCAATATCTTATTATTTTAAGCAGTAAATTCAAGTGTAGGAAAAGCAAACACTGATATATAAAGTGACCACTTAGTGATTTAATCAATATCTTATTATTTTAAGCAGTAGATTCAAGGGTAGGAAAAGCAAACACTGAAATATATAAAGTGACCACTTAGTGGAAAAAAAAAAAATCACCTATCCCTGCTTTTTCTGAGATCCATTTTCAAACATCCCAATCACTTTTTTAAATTGCAAAAGCAACAATGACAAAGCTTGAAATCATTTTCTGGAGCACTAAAAACCTATTACAAGTTTTGTTCATTTTAGAATTAGAGCAATAATCGTGGTGGTGGTGAGGAGTCTACCTGACTTAGTAAATTGAAATAAACTCTAAAGTAATAACCAGAAAATAATCCATTTGATTCCAGTAACATTTTCCGTATTTCCTTTGGCAAAAAAAGCACTCATCTTTCATGCTAGCTCTAATGCAATCCACCATCACTTTGAGAAAACGGAAATATTTGGCATTATGTTAATTATGCAGGTTTATGGAACTGAATTATGTCTATTGTACACTGACTTCAAGAATCATTTTAAGATATTTAGTGCTAATTGCATCCCCAAAGAAACAAGTTACAACTACTTGTCTGTATTCTTACAAAATGCAGCCCATATCCAACAGACAGGCATTTAAAACAGCAGAAATATCTTAAAACTCAAGCGGAAATACATGGTTATCATCCAAAGGAAGAAGAGTAAGCTGCAAGTAGATAATTATTTTTTTTAAATTATTTGATACTTATTCAAAACCAGAGGTTTAAATGCTCCTAAAAGCAAAATAAGTTTATCACATTTTGAAATTACCCTTCTGACTTGCCTGTTTTTACTTTAATAAGCTATTCATAACTGTGTAATATCTATGTTTGAAATAAACTAATCAATTCAGAAAACAAATAATTCTTTTTGTAGCTAGCAATACCTATAATGCTAAAAGAAAACAACGACTCAAACATTTCTTTCCGTCTCTGCCTCCTTTATTCATCTGTTTTATATCATCGCCTTTTCCAGACTCAGTATCATCCGAGTTTGGATACTCAAAGTGAAATTTGGAAGTCCTCTCCAGGTTTTTAGAGGTGCTAAGCCCTCTCTAGTTCAGTCTACTACAGTAAAAACTTTAAGTGACTATAGGTACAGCTTTACTTAGTGCACCCAGTTGCTTGAAGCAGGGTACTCATTTTGACAAATACTGGCCACAGATTTCATAACCTTAAGTGTGTCTTCTTTTTCACTTGTGCCCTGATTTATCCTAACGCCAACAATTTTTTTTATATGTTGTAAAGCGCTATTTTCAAAAGATAAAAGTGAGAGTAACCAAACGTGACCCCTTCTTAATATCCAGTTCGCTATGAAGCCCATTTTCATCAACACTTTTGCAGTTTGCCCAACTATTCCAAAGTCTCTAGACAACCTTCAGTGGGATGTCTCTATTTAGAATCAGCATAAGCTATTCATAACTGTGTAATATCTATGTTTGAAATAAACTAATCAATTCAGAAAACAAATAATTCTTTTTGTAGCTAGCAATACCTATAATGCTAAAAGAAAACAACGACTCAAACATTTCTTTCCGTCTCTGCCTCCTTTATTCATCTGTTTTATATCATCGCCTTTTCCAGACTCAGTATCATCCGAGTTTGGATACTCAAAGTGAAATTTGGAAGTCCTCTCCAGGTTTCTAGAGGTGCTAAGCCCTTTCTAGTTCAGTCTACTACAATAAAAACTTTAAGTGAGCTATAGCCATAGCTTTACTTAGTGGACCCAGTTGCTTGAAGGCACTTATTTCAACAAATACTGGCCACTGATTTCATAACCTTAAACGTGTCTTCTTTTTCACTTGTGCCCTGATTTATCCTAACGCCAACAATTTTTTTTATATGTTGTAAAGCGCTATTTTCAAAAGATAAAAGTGAGAGTAACCAAACGTGACCCCTTCTTAATATCCAGTTCGCTATGAAGCCCATTTTCATCAACACTTTTGCAGTTTGCCCAACTATTCCAAAGTCTCTAGACAACCTTTAGTGGGATGTCTCTATTCGGAATCAGTCTTTGCGTAACAATGAAGCCAAATCACTCATATTTGCCTCCACCCTGCTTTAGTATTTTCCTCTAATTTGTCTGAAGGCTAAAAAAGGGGGGGGGCCTGGTGGCAGTCGAGGAGCTGCCATGTGCGGTTTGGTCAGCAGAGGGCGCTCAAGGTCGGTGCTTGCCTTCCAAAGCCGGCTGTGGGTACGGCAACACCGCACATCTACATCTCTACCCATCTCCGGATGATCTTCCTTTTTAGTCTGAAATGCTCAGATTTAACTATTCGAAGGGCTTGAACAATTCAGGCTGTGCGCCGACATTATTATATTTCCTTCTTCGCACAAAGTTACGCATCACGCAATCACAGACTCCTATTTTGGTTGGAATCCTCAAGGTACCAGTGGTGGGATGCTTTGCAACCACACGTCCTCTGACTCTACCATACATTTGTCACACATAAGAACGATAAAAAATAGGCACAGAACATCTCTCTACCCATCTCCGGATGATCTTCCTTTTTAGTCTGAAATGCTCAGATTTAACTATTCGAAGGGCTTGAACAATTCAGGCTGTGCGCCGACATTATTATATTTCCTTCTTCGCACAAAGTTACGCATCACGCAATCACAGACTCCTATTTTGGTTGGAATCCTCAAGGTACCAGTGGTGGGATGCTTTGCAACCACACGTCCTCTGACTCTGCCATGCATTTGTCACACATCAGAACGATAAAAAATGCACACAGAGCATATTAAGGAACTGAAAAGGTTAACGGCTTCTTAAACTCCTGACATCCATGTAGGGATTGTGCTGTATTAGTAACATAGAAACATCCTATTAGAAGCGATCAATCGAAAACATTTTCTCAAGACCACCCATCAATTTAGAATAATTACTTCAATAATCTAAACTAACTAGTCATACCGGAGACTTCAACAATCAAAAGCATTCACACAGTGAAACTCTTGAGACATCAGTTTTTTCAATTTAAAAGGACCTGGGTACACAAGATTTCACACAGAAGACATTCAGAGTTTCTAAGAACTCACAATTCCCCTTGCATTTGATCAAAATTGGTAAGATATGGAATTCTGGATGTAGAAAAGATCAGGATTCAAAGATGTTTGATTTCATATTAGGACACTATCTTCAGATGTATATTCCAGCTGTAACTTTCACAGATGCTTGTTTTATCTTCTCAAAGCTTGATCATCACCAGTTTCAACTCCAGACTTTTCTAGCACAAAATTGGTAAGATATGGAATTCTGGATGTAAAAAAGATCAGGATTTAAAGATGTTCGATTTCATACTAGGACACTATCTTCAGATGTATATTTCAGCTGTAACTTTTACAAATGCTTGTTCTGTCTTCTCGAAGCTTGATCATCACCAGCTCCAGACTTCTCTAGCAAACTGTCACATACCAGTTCTCTTCATGGTGAAAATACAAAAATAAGCAGCTTTACACATTACACACTATTATTACAGCATACTCAAAGGAGATGGCATTTTTTCAAATCTGAGTAGATTAAAAAAACATGGCTTACTCTCAGATGAAAATAATTAGCTTTGCCAAAGTAGCTGCAAAACTAGCATGGGGAGAACTGGTCCCAAAGTTTTTATTGTGCAGAATTCCCATTATCTCAAAAAATATAAAAAATTGTGATATATGTATAAAAAGTAAATTAAATACCTTAGTAAGAGGTACTACTTCCTTGAAGAAAAACAATTATAAAAGTGACCTAGCAAATTGTTAGCAACAGCTAGTTCTTTTATTTGGATAAATTTTGGGAATTCTAACGAATTTACATTTCTGACCATGCAGCTGATTGGTCTAAACTTTTTCATACAGAAAGTTGCATACATTGATTTTTGTCACTACAGGGACTGAATTAGTGTTTTTTATATATGTCTCACTGTATGCTTAATAAGATTTCATCAATGGTATGAGAACCTTGTAGCTCTTTCAAAGACATCTTTGAAATTAAGCAAACCCTTGGAAACACGTATCTAAAGAAACCAAACATTTGCTTCCTCCACATTAAAAATAAGGTTTTAGTAACTCAGCTCCTTGTACACTATGCAGATTGAGCTATTAGCAGAGATAATTACTTAGAGTTTATCTCACAACAGGTCTGTGGGAAGAGAGATCAGAGCTAAGGTTATCAAAACACACATGACAATTTTTCCATTTAGAATTAAATCAAATAAATGAAGCCAAGAACCCATGAAGTTTAAGCTTGAAGTTTTACTGTTTCATTTTATCCCAAATTAACATCAAGCTCAAAGGCGGTTAAAAGGTGGGGTTTTTTTCCTCCATCTTACTCGAGATGAAATTGAGAAGTGCATTTGAAAATTTTGTTCCATGTAAATTGCATAATTTTATTTCATTATGCATTGCTATTTTAAAAGTTATGAGACAGTTGGGAAAAAAACCAAAAACTGCATTGGGAAACAATAACATAATTACATACAATTTATTTCATTATGTCTTGCTATTTTAAAAATTACAAGAAAGTTGGGAAAAAACCTGAGTTGGGAAACAGTGGCATAAAAAAAGTTGGTGCTTATGCCATAAAAATACACAGAAGTTAGAGCTACAGCATTTCTTCATGGAAGTGTAATTAAAGTAATATGGTACACACAGCGCACAGATCATTAAAGTGACTGAGGCAACTTTCTGAAGATGGATTCACCAATAAATGCAAGTGAATAAATAAAAACTGAAGGAGGAATTAAAATGTTCTCCCCTGGCGGCATGCAGTGGTTCTTTAATTGGTGGAGCACTTCTGGAATCTCCCTTCTCCTCCAGCGTACATGCCTCCAGTCCACCATCCAACCTGTCTCAGCACAGGTCTGGTTACAAATACAGCCACATCCAGGCTTTCCTCCATAGGAAATCAGGTTAAAAAACACTAAACCACCACACATCACAAAGCATCTCAGAGTTTGTCTCAAACCGCTATTGATAAGGAATATAA